>NW_007253120.1:47618-98832 GCF_000164805.1 Carlito syrichta
TCCCCCCAACCCCCCACCCCTCCCACCCCTGGTATGATACAAAGAACACAACCAAAATTTGAATAAGAAACCACACTATTTATAGGATCAAGCCCAGTCATGTGAATTGCAAAAGGCTAAATTAGAGAATGTGGCTTACACAGCAGACCTCAGCAAGCTCTCTTTCTTTTTCAATTGCAATATTGCTCTCCTTTTCCCTCAGGCTCCTTAACTTATTAACTTAGAGTGAATTCTACTTGCCCACAAGCCCAACCCATGAAACAGTTTCCATTAAGCATTCTTGCCTAACCACAGATTGCCAGTTATTTGAGGGAATACCAAATGTGATACGGAAGAAAACAAAGTCATAAAAAGAAGGTATTTGGAGAAAATGGTCTACGCAGAGGGCAGAAAAGAACTTAAAATGTGAGCACAAATAAATGGAAAATAGTGTGTCCAAGCAACAAGAACAGGATATTATAAGAATAAAATTCAAATAGTATAAAAGAAAAATTGGTAATGAACAATGGAAAAAGCAAAAGTAAGATTTGATTTCCATTCAATAATTAATCAACAAATACTTATTTAACTCCTATCATGGCATAGACTTTTCTCAGAAATTGGGATATATCAACAAACAAAAAAATGAAAATCCTTGATTTCATAGAGCTTATATTTTAGCAAAAGAAGTCAGAGTGTAAAATTCATTTGATCAAATGCCCTCAAAAATATAATTATGGCAACAAAATTTAACAGAATATGGGAGAAAACTTAAAAGAAAATGGGAGGCTCAATCTAGGAGTTTCAATAGCTTTATCAATGGAATTTCCAGACAAAATCAAACAGATAATTTAGAATGATAAAATGTATATCCAATAAATAAAACTGAAAATTTCCTAAAATTAAAGATATCGTATTTTAACGTTGGAAGGGTCACTGAGTTCTGAGCACACTAAGTGAAAACCAGCTAGCGCTAATTTAAATGATGATAAAGTGTCAGAACACAAAGTGGGAGGGGAGAGCATCCTACCCAGGAATACATAAATTATATTCTCAGTAAGTATTTCTTCAGTGTAAGTGAAAAAGTCTAAAATCTTAACGTGGAAAAAAATCATTCCCCAGTAAAGACTCAAAAATCAGAATGTCACCAAATTTTCAGCAGCAACTGTGAAATCTAGAAAACAGTGAAGACATGTTTCCAAAAATCTGAATATCTTAAAATCTCTGGTTCTACCTTCACCTATGTCAGTTTTCACTTTATTGAGGTTCAAGTCTGTATGTATCCTTTAATATTTTCCCCCTAATAAACAATGAAATTACTTTAAGCATTCCTATGAGCACAGTATTAAGCTTTCTCTGTTGGGGGCAGTGGAGGGATATTTCAGGAAGAATCTCTCCTGTCATTTTTGGCTGTGACAAGGGCATCAGAGGGGTGTGTGTGTGTATATCTCAGGGAGCTATGCCCAGAATACCAATCCCTCTACAACCTTTCAGCCTCAGCCTGGTGATAACACTTCTGTGGCCCTCTCAACATGGACACTGGTGCCCTGACTCCTTTGCAAACATCTGCACATTCCACATGCAGCCCATTAGCAGCCTGAAGTGTTCCCATCTCCTCTGCACCTCACTATATTCCCAAAAAGATTAGCTATTACTAATCCTGCTCCTGCCTGAATTCTCTAGCAGGTTAGCTGCTGTTCATCCAATGACTGCAGACCAGAACCAGCCTGGGAAAATCCACAGATTTCCGTGTTGCCCACTGATCTGAAGTATATCTTCCCCAAGAAACTCTAAACATTTTACAAGTTTGTCCTTTTTAGGTATTCTCCCTCATTCCTAGGGCACCATACAGAGCTCTCTTATTTTTATAGTTATTCTTTTGTCAAAGTTATGGATTATCAATATCCAACTTCTCCTGTTTAACCTATGTGTAGTTTCTGTTTCCTGACTGCTATTCCAGTTTAAACTAGTGATCAAATGTGAGGATAAAACAAAGGCATATTCAGCCATTCAAATCTCCAAAAGCCCTCAAATGCAAATCTATAGTCTGGAAGCTTCTAGACTATATAAGTGAGGAAATAAACCAAGACTGAGGAAAACATGTAGCTCAGGAAATTGATTTAATGTAGGGGCAAGATGAAGAAAATTTCTGGGATATTCATAAATAAAAGTCCTAAAATGTAACAGGCGTAGAGAACAGTCTAAATTGCAGTAGCAGGAAAAATGGTTTCAGCATTAATCTTCGACAACAACATAATCTATTATATTGGCTTCTGTGTTTAGTAATATTAAGAACAGTTGTTAGAATGTAGTACTAGGGCTGAAGTAAGAATTAATTATAGATACATAGAATGTGAAGGAAAAAGATAATTGTTAACTCCAGAGAAAAAGTGAAGAAATATAATGGGTATAAGCATACAGTTTTTTAAAGAAATAAGGCCTAGTTTTAGAGAGATCTGTAGGCTAACAGTAGTTTAATCTGTAGGCTGTACAACAATCTATTGTACAGTCCAAAATACAAAAGAACAATTTGAATGTTTCTAGCCTAAAAAATAGACAAATGTTTAAGGTGATGGATATCCCAAATACATTGATTTGAACTTTGCAAGTTATATGAATGCATTAAATTATCACATACACCCCTAAAATGTGTACATGTATTAGGCATCAATAAAAATGTTCAAAAATATAAATAGTATAAAAAAGAAATACAATGATGACATCCTGAGACTCGGTTGTAAAAAGTACTTACTATTTATAATGAAAATATCAGTTGATCTAATAATAAATGGGGAACTGTGGCTATGTCAGAGTCAGAAAAATACATGGGGTAGACTAAACACTTTTGTGGTACATATTGATTCAAATTAAAAAATCAAAGAATAACAGTAAAAACATGATTTTTAGAAATTGGAAATAAGAAAAAAGAATACTTTAAAAGACAGTTATAAGACTTGGAATAAGGTAAAATAAACAGATTAAGACAAGCTATTTTTGTGCACCTTATACTTTAGGCTAGGTACATGAATTGCTCAGTTGGGAAGACAATGATTCTAATCTTTGGAAATCTTTGTGAGTTTAGACATCTCAGACATTAATCATTTAAACATTAGTCATTTGAATATTATAGTTTATTAAATTTATATGCAGAATTTTACAAAATCTTTTCCTATGCATTATTTAATTTCTTTCTGGTGATAAACCTATGAAACAGAGCAGGAATTACTATACTTGAACTAGGATATCAATATCACATCTACTCTTAGAGTTGGTTTCCATTATCATCCCCAGTTTATATATATATATATATAAAATGTAGGTATGTGTATATCTATTTAATCTATTAAAGGATATATACATTGAAACCATGACATTTTCAAGAGAAAACTGAAGTTTTACAAGTAATTAGGTGAATAATAAATACCTGGATATTGTACAAGGTTATGTGAACATACTGAATAATTATAGACACAATATATTTAATAGGAATTATGAAGAAACTGGTTGTATGCGTCAGTCAAATGGACCTAAATTATTTTCATGGTTATAAAAAAATTGAGGCCAGACTCAGTGACTCAGCCTGTAATCCCAGCACTTTGGGATGCCAAGGTGAGTGAATTGCCTGAGCCCGTGGGTTCAAGACCATCCTGGACAATTTGGCAAGACTGAGTTGATACAATAAATCAAAAATAGCTGGACGTGGTAGCACACACCTGTAGTTCCCGCTACTTGGAAGGCTGAGGCAATAGGATCGCTGAGGCCCAGCAGTTCGATGCTGGGGTGGCGGTGAGTGTGCCATTGCCCTCCAACCTGGGCGACGGAGTGAGACTCTAACTCAAAAAATAAAAAAATAAAAAAATTAAAAAAATTGAACATATAATAGATACAAGTTGGTGTCTTAAAAATGGGATATAAACAAAAATATAAACTCATTGTTAAACTCAGGAGTTTACGGTAAAATGTATAGTTAATAAAAAAAAAAAGTAATGATAGTGACCGAGTTCTTTTCATGTTCCAAGCACTCTGCTAAGGTGTTTTACATTATTATTGCACTCAATATCACATCTACATTTAGAATTGGTTCCCATTATCATCTCCAGTTTATAGAGAATGGAGCCAGTGATTAGAATGATTAAATAATATGCACAAAGTGATAGAAAACTGGTAAATATCAAAGCATGTATTCAAATTAAGGCAGTCAAGCTCAAGACAATATTCATACAAATTATACTCAACCATATTTTTCAAACTTAACACAATGGCAAGGAAAATATATTATGAATGTAGAAGTTAAGAAAAAACTGATAATATAATATAACTTTGTTTTGAGAAAAAAAGTACTCCATATTTAATCTCTTTTAAACAACCACAGTGAGTGTAATATGTAGGGCAATTGAATACCACCACCATAAGAAAGTTAATCACAAAAGAGATTTTAAAAATAGAAACATATTGGAGGAAACTTCTAGATGAAAAAAAGTTATTTTTAGAGGTTTAACAGTAATTGGTTGGCATAAGTGCTAAGAGCACAGAACTTGGAACCAGAAAGCTTGTGTTTGAAACCGGGATCTACGATTTACAAGCTCTGTGACCTTCGGCTAGTTACTTAACATCTTTGTTGTTACATTTTTTTTCTTATTGGTTCAATGGAGAAATTCAATGGGGATATTAGCAATGTCCATTTTATGGATTTGTAATGAAGATTAAATCATTGCCATATATAACATACTGAGAACAGAATAAGCACAATTAGAGGTGTTAGATATTGTCATAATCACTATCACCACTATCACTGTAATCATCATATTTATTACTATGATTTTATAATAATCCTTTGGTAAAAATGTCTACTATTAAGAGTTTAGATTATGAAAGACAAAGAGCTAAGTAGTCAGTTAAGAAGATTATTTTATTCAGCCTAAAGTCATCGAAAGAAAATTTATTAATAAAGAAAGTCTTAAAGAAAGGGAGCTCTGGGGTTTTATATGGGCAAGTAAACAAGTCAACTGAATCTTATGGGGATCGTGATAAGTTCAACATGGCCAATCCCCTTTTTTGTAGAAGACAAATATCTTTATTGATAAGCAACTTAAGTTGATCATTAACCTCCCAAGTGAAGCAAAAAAACACGTAAGGAATAGTTTCTAGAGGATTCTTCCTGCTGTTTTTCAAGCCAGGAACTGATATGGTTTTAGAGCAATGCTCTCTTAAAAGATGTCCACACCTTAATCTCTGAACCTGAAAGTAAATATGCCCCTTCACATGAAAATGGGAAATTATAATTTAACATGGAATTAGGTTGCTAATCAACTGATCATAAAATAAGGAGATTATCCCAGATTATTCAAGTAAAGTCCAATGTAATTTTAAGGGTTCTTAAAAGGAGAAGAAAGAAGAAAAAGAGAAGAGTTCAAATTATGTGATTTGAAGAATGAAACCTGTATCTGCTGACTTTGAAGGTGAAGAAAGACAATCATAAATCAAGACATGAATGAATGTGAGTGAGATCTAAAATCTGGAAAAGATAAAGAAATGAATTATTTCCTACAGACTACAGAAAGGAGTGTAGACATGCTGATGCCTTGATTTGCAGTCAAGTTAGACTCATTTTGAAATTCTGAACTACAAAACTATAAGATAATAAATTTTTCATGTTTTGTCTCCAATTGTGGGAACTTGTTACAACAGCAATAGAAAACTAACAAACTGTTCATCGTCTGAAATACCTATAAATTGGGATGATGCATCTCTTCTTAAAGTCCAAAATATTCTACATTTCCTGGTCTTGCCAGGAAGTGACTTTCTTTACTCGTCAGTAAAATTGGAAATGCTATAGGCCATGTATGAAAGTAGCTTTGTGATCATTGGCTCCATAAAGTCACCCTTAGTTCCTTCAAATTGTCTGGTCATTTGTGCTTAAATGAGCATCATGCTCAACTACAATATCCCAGACAAAGACTAGGTTGCATATATTTCCAATTATATTCTACTAATAAGTAAGCATACTCTTATTGAATATATTAAGATAATTGTACTTCTACAAAATGAGTACTCAAAAATATTTTTGAATTATGTGATGGATGAGCCTGGAAGAAAAAGGCATTATTTACACATGTTTAATTTTAGTTTATAAAAGTGTGGTTTACTAAATTGTTCTAAGTTATAGGTAGCTTAAGAGAAAAGATAAGGAGAGTCTTTAAATGTCCATAAAAATAACAATAAAAGATAAAACACAGTTGAAATAAAATCCAAAATAATCTCTCATTATTACACTCAGTCTTATATAATTAAATAATTTTGTGATCTATATAGGGTTAGCTTCTCATGAACTATCTGCTTCTTACTTAGAGTTTTAGAAATTCAGTCCAATGGTCACAAAGCTCTTTGTAGACAGTTTTCAAAAGAAGATATACAAGCAGCCAACAGATACATGAAAAAAGGCTCAGCCTCACTAATCATCAAAGAAGTGCACATCAAAACTACAATGAGATATCACCTAACTACAGTAAGGATGGCCATCATTAATAAGTCAAAAAACAACAGTTGCTGGAGCGGAGTGGAAAAAAGGGAACACTTCCACATTGTTGGTGGGAGTTCAAGTTAATTCAACCTTTATGCTAAGCATTGTGGCAATTCCTAAAAGAACGAAAAATTTGACCTTCCATACAACCCAGCAATTCCTCTTCTGGGAATATACCCAGAGGAATATAAATCGTTCTACAAAAGCAAGATACCTGCACACACATATTTATAGCTGCTCTATTCACAATAGAAAAAATATGGTACCAACCCTACTGCCTATTGCAAGTAGACTGGAAAAGAAAATGTGGTACATATATATGAAGGGGTATTACAAAACTATAAAGAAGAACAAAATCATGGACTTTACAGCAAATTAGATGGTGTTGGAGATCATTGTATTTGGTAATCTATCACAGAAACAAGGAACTGAATACTGCATGTTCTCATGTTCTCAGTCATAAGTGGAACCTGACCATTAGTCACATAAGCACAAGGGAGTGATTGGCAGTTTCTGGACACTGCCAGGGGAGGGAGGGAGAGTTGCGGGGAGTGGGGAGGAGAGGAGGCCAACGATATAAAGGGCACCTGGTCCCAAACCAGAGGAAGTAAGGGCCAGTTGGAGGCCCAGATTTCACCTGTATGTAGCCTACTTGTGTAGTTAAGCCTTACTTGTATCCCACATCTCTATAATAAAATAATTTTTTTAAAACTCTATTTAAACACTGAGATAGAAGCCTGTACTGCAGTACCTCCCATAGACCTTTTCCGTGGTTCTGTAACACAGTTTTTCTTTGTTTACATGTCTACATGTAGCATTCTGGTTTATATCTATTCCAAGTACTTTTAAGTTAGCATCAGCATAAAACAAATTATAAATGACAAAAGATTTGAAAAGGCTATGATTAACTTAATGCCAATAATTTTAAAAACTGGAATATCTAATGACAGTTCAATATAAGAATAATGAAATTGAAAAAGAAATTTGGTTGCTTCTGTGGAATATACAAAAGATAAAGGTCAATTCAAAATATTTTAGACAAAATACCTATGAACATGATAACTCAAACTGTTTTCAAAAATAGTAGAGTTTTATATTTAATTTACAAATATGACTCAACAATATTTACAAAGCAAAAAACTTCAGATAAAACATATAGAGATCCTGATATACTATGAACAAAGCAAGCATATACACAGAATGTACAAAGAATACATAAAGATTACAAAGTCAAGATATTCTGTAAGTTTCTAAACATCTGTTTAATAAAACTCCATTGTTAAGTGATCTTAATCCCCAGTTGAAAACAAATGACCTAAGAGAGATGTTCTATTTAAAATAAAAAAGTAGAATTACAACCAAGTTAATATCTTAAAAATAACTAAAATTATGGCTGAAAATACTACAATATTATTGTCTGATACCAGCCAAAAGAGCCACAAAACTGTGATAAATAGAAACATGTCATGGACTATGAGGTCAGAGAAAGGCACTAGGATCTTTACGTACAATTTCTGTAAATCATATATCAATAATATTTTAGCAAGACAAATTTAACCCAAGAAAGTCCAAGCATCTCTTATTGGATAATTTTTCTTATACATCTCATTACCACTAACAAAGTAAATAAACTCATTATTTCTGCTACCCCTCCTCTGGGAAATCCCAGAAATCCTCTGGGAAATCACAAAGACAATTTTAATTTCAAAATATTTATTTTCTTATTCAATTTAAAGAAGTTTTTAGAACAGTTTTAGGGTTATAGAAAAGTCATACAGAAATTATAGAGAAGTCTCATATACTTTCTTTCCCCACCTATCAGGTTTCCCTATTATTAACATCTGTGGAATATTTGTTACAATAGATGAACAAATATTTATACATTATTATTGACTAACATCTATGGTTTACCTCAGATTCACTCTTTGTGTTATGCGGTGCTACAGGTTTTGCCAAATGCATAATGTCATGTATCCACCATTAGAGTATCATAGAGAATAGTTTCTTTTTTATATATATATACATATTTTTTATTTTAAAATTGTGGGGTACAGTTAAGGGTTAGGTATACAAATATGCATTTTGCAGGTATCCTTGTTGATGAGGTGTGCCCCCCCGTCCCCAGACTGATATTGACTACCGTGAATCCCACCTCCCATCCCCTCCCTGACTTCCCCATAGTTTCCTGCCACTGTCAATCCTTTTTTTACAGTATTATGATAGTTGTTCAAGGTCCACATATGAGTGAGTGAGAACATGTGGTACTCAGATCTTTGTTTCTGTGAGAGATCACTCAGTATTATAAACTCTAATTCCATCCAGGTTGCTGCAAAATTCATGATTTTGTTCTTTTTTATGGCTGCATAATATTCCATTGTGTATACATACCACATTTTTTAAATTCAGTCCTCTTTTGATGGGCAGCATGGTTGGTTCCATGATCTTATTGTGAACAATCCTGCGATAAACATACATGTGCAGGTACCTTTTTTTAGAGGAATTTATTCAGGGTGTATTCCCAGTAGGGGGATTGTGGGGTCATACGGAAGGTTGATTTTTAGAGCTTTTAGGAATCGCCACACTGCTTTCCACAGAGGCAGCACTCATTTACACTCCCACCAACAGTTTAGAGTGTTCCATTTTCACCACATCCTCTCCAGCATCTGTTATTTTTTGAGTTATTGATAATGGCCATTCTGACTGGAGTTAGGTGGTATCTCAGTGAAGTTTTAATTTGCATTTCCTTGATGACTAGTGAAGTTGAACATTTCTTCATGTGTCTGTTGGTTGCTCATATGTCTTCTTTTGAGAAGTGTCTGTTCATGTTTTTTGCCCACTTTGTACTGGGGCTGTTTGTTTTTTTTTCTTTTCAGCACGTTTGAGTTCTTTGTAGATCCTAGATGTTAGGTCTTTGTCAGACATGGAGTTGGAAAATACTTTTTCCCAGTCTGTAGGCTGTCTCCCTGCTCTCTTGATGGTTACTTTGGCTTTGCAGAAGCTTGTCAGTTTAATGAAGTCCCACTTGTCTATCTTATCTTTTATGGCCTGTGCATTTTGGTTTTTGCTCAGGAATTGGATGCCAGTTCCAACTTTCATAAGGGTGTGTCCTGCATTTTCTAAGGTTCTTATGGTTTGAGGTTTTACATTTAGGTCTCTGATCCATTTAGAGTTAATTTTTGTGTATGGAGATAGATAGGGGTCTTGTTTCAATCTTGTACATGTGGTTAGTCACTTTTCCCAGCACCATTTATGGAATAGATTGTCCTCTCCCCAGTGGTGGGTGGTGGAGGCTTTGTCAAAGATGAGTTGGTTGAGAAATTGAGGTTTTGCTTCTAGAATCTCAATTCTATTCCATTGGTCTATATGCCTATTCTTGTACCAATACCAAGCTGTTTTGATTATTACAGCTTTATAGTAAAATTTAAAGTCTGGTAGTGTGATACTGCCTGCTTTGTGTTTTTTTTTGGCTGAGAAATGTTCTGGCTATCCTTAGTAATTTGTATTTCCATATGAATTCCTGTATTGTTTTTTCAAGATCTGAGAAGAACGTTGCTGGTGATTTGATGGGTATTGGATTAAATCTGTAGATTGCCTTAGGTAAGATGGACATCTTCACAATGTTGATTCTACCAATCCATTAGCATGGGATATTTTTCCACTTGTTTGTGTCATCTTTGATTTCTTTGAGCAGTGTTTTGTAGTTTTCATTGTAAAGATCTTTCATGTCTCTGGATAGAAAGATGCCAAGGTATTTCTTTTGTGTGTGTGTGTGGCTATTGTGAATGGGATTGTGCCTTTTATTTGGATTTCTGTTTGTTTATTATTGGTATAAAGAAATGTGATTGCCTTTTGCACATTTATTTTATACCCTGAGACTTTGCCAAAGTCCTTTATCAGTATAAGGAGGCTTTTGACAGATTCTCTTGGGTTTTCAAGGTATGCAATCATGTTGTCCGCAAAGAGAGATAACTTGACTTTCTTTTTTTCTATTTGGATAGCCTTGATAGCCTTCTCTTTTCTGATTGTGCTAGCCAGGACTTCAATACTGTATTGAACAAGAGAGATGAGAATGGGCATCCTTGTCTTTTTCCAGTTTTCAGGGGAAATGGTTCTAATTTTTGTCTATTTAGGAGTATGCTGACTATGGGTTTATCATAGATGGCTTTTAATGTTTTGAGGTATGACCACATATGCCTAGACGTTCGAGAGTTTTTATCAAGAAGGGGTGCTGGATTTTATCAAAAGCTTTTTCTGCATCTAATGATATAATCATGTGGTTTTGTTTTGACATCTGTTGGTGTATTTAATTACATTTATAGTTTTACAAATGTTGAACCAGACTTGCACCCCAGGGAAGAAGCTTGCTTGGACATGATGGATGATTTTTGAGATGTGCTGTTGAATCTGGTTAGCTAGGATCTTGTTGAGAATTTTAGCATCTATGTTCATCAAAGATATTGGCCTGTAGTTCTCTTTCTTTGTTGGGTCTTTACCTGGCTTGGGTATCAATGTGATGTTAGCTTCATAAAATGATTTCGGGAGAGTTCCATCTTTCTCAATCACCTGGAATACTTTCAGTAGTATTGGTATCAGCTCCTCTTTAAATATCTTGAAGAATTTTGCTGGAAAGCCATCTGGTCCAGGACTTTTTTTTTTTTTGGAGGTAGTTTTCTTATTACATAGTCAATTTTCTTGATTGTTATTGGTCTATTTAAGGTCTCAATTTCTTCTTGTTTCAACCTAGGCACATTGTGTGATGCCAGAAAGTCCTCCATTTCTTTAAGGTTTTCAAGTTTGTTTCCATACAAGTGTCCATAGTAGTCTCTGACAATCTTTTGTATTTCTTCAGGGTCAGATGTGACTTCATCTTTGTGTTTCTGATTGTATTTATTTGGGCTTTTTCTCTCTTTTTCTTGGGCAGTCTAGCTAGGGGACCATTGATCTTAATTATCCTTTCTAAGAACCAGCTTTTTGTTTCATTGATTTTTTTTGTATTATCTTTTTGCCTTCTATGTCCCAGGTTTGGGCTTTTATTTTTGGTGATCTGGATTCTTCTGCTGAAGTTAGGGTTTTGGTGGTCTTGCTTTTCAAGCTTTCTTAGGTGACTTGTTAGGCTGTTAATTTGTGATCCTTCCATTTTCTTCATGTGCATTTGTAGAGATATGAATTCCTCTGTTATTATATCTTTCATGGCATCCCAGAGATTTTGGTAAGATATTTCTTCATTTTCATTTGTTTCCAGGTATCTTTTAATCTCTGTTTTGATTTCATCATTGACCCAGGAGTTGTTTAGCATCATGATGTTTAGTGTCCATATCTTTGTGGGTTTTGGGGGAAGCTTTTTGTTGTTGATGTTTATTTTTATTCCCTGTGGTCCGAGAAGGTGCATGGCAAAATTTTGATCTTTTGAAATTTGTTTATGCTTGATTTATGGCCAAGTATGTGGTCCATCTCAGAGTACATTCCATGCAGTGATGAGCAGAATGTATATTCTGTGGTGGTTGGGTGGAGTTTCTGTAGGTATCAATTAAGTCCATTTGGTCAAGAGTCACATTGAGGTTCTGGATCTCATTGCTGATTTTTTTGTCCTGATGATCTGTCTAGGGTTGTGAGTGGGATATTAATGTCCTCTGCTATGACAGTGTTAGAGTCAATATCTTTTTTGAGTTTACCTAGAACCTGCTTTATGTAAGTTGGCACTCCTATGTTGGGTGCATATATATTTAGGATAGATATTTCTTGTTGATGGATTAAACTTTTTGTCATTATGTAGTAGCCTTCTGTGTCTTGTTAAATTTTTGATAGCTTAAAGGATATTTTGTCTGAGATTAAGATCATGACTCCTCCTTTCTTTTGTGTTCCATTAGCCTGAAAATTTGTTTCCCATCCTCTTACTTTGAGTCTGTGAGTATCCTTTCTAGTGAGGCGAGTCTCTTGAAGGCAATATATTGTTGCCTGGTGATATTTTATCCATTTTGCCATTCTATGTCTTTTCAGTGGTGCATTTAGTCTATTCACATTCAGGCTAATTATTGAAATATGAGTGTTGATCCCTATCATAAGGTTCTTACAGAGTTGTTGTTGTTCCTGTTTGTTTGTTGTCTTTCTTTTGGTCTGGTGGCAGTGTAAGTTCTTAGGGATTGGATATCTGGGAAAGATTTCAATTCTCCCTCACTGATGAAGCTTAGCTTGGCTGGATAGGTTATTCTCAGTTGAAATTGTTTGTCTTTTAGAACTTTGAAGATAGGGCTCCAAGCTCTCCTAGCCTGAAGTGTTTCTGTAGATAAATCTACTGCTATTCTAATTGGTCTTCCCTGGTAGGTATTCTGACCTTTTTCTCTTGCTAGCTTTAGGATTTTTTCTTTTATACCTACTTTGTTTAGGCGAATAATTATGTGTCTGGGAGTTGGTCTTCTCATTTGTTGTCTTGTAGGGGTTCTCTGAATCTCTTGTGTTTGAATTTTTGCATAACTGATGAAATGAGGGAAGTTTTCTTGAATGATTTCATGCAATGTTTGTTCCAGTGTGGTCTCTGTTTCTTTCTCTGTCTTAGGAAGGCCAATTATTCTTAGGTTTGGTCCCTTGAAGTAATTGTTCATCTCTCGAAGGTTTTCCTGTCTTTTTAAGCTTCTTTTCTATGTTTTTGACAGTTTGGGTTAGTTCTGTATTTTGGTCTTCAAGCTCTGAGATTCATTCTTCTGCTTAGCTAATTCTGCTTTCTATGCTTATTAGTTTACTTATTTCCATCATAGTATTTTTTACTGCTGTTATTTCTGTCATCAACTCCTTCCTATTTTCCTCTTGTCTCTCCTCAACTTTTTTTTTTTATTCTCACTAGTAATGTCTTGATGTCTGGGTTTGTTGCATGTGATCAGTCATTCTGGGTGCTCTTCATTGTTTGTGTTCCAAAGTCTGTTTCCTCAGTGTCTGACCTCCCAGGGGTCTGTGTGAGACCTATATTCTTCTTTTGGTTTTTCTTCATTTGTGCAGATTTTTCTTCCCTACATTTTCCTTCCCTCCACTTCCCCATCTTATTTAATTTTGTTATTCATGGGTGAAGGGGTTGCTTTTTCTTCTGTTTGTTCAATCTCCTATTCTTCCTTATGTATATCCTCTTGCTTTGTTCAATTCTGGAATGGTACTGTAGGTTGGGGGCGGTCCTTGTGGCAGTTTTGAGATTTAATTAAGGGGTGAGCTGTGTCTCAAAATCTATCTGTTGATCCTGGTATCCACCGACAGGTGTATGGATAATCTGAATCCCATTTCTCACTGCCTTGAAATCTGTTCATGCAGTGGGGTTGTAGGTTTATTCCCTTGGATCCCCAACTGGTGGTGCTATCTCACTGCTCTAGTTGATCTTTATTCACAACAACTGGAGAATGCCAAATGATCCAGACTGGGGTTAGTGGAAGATGGAGGCTGCCCAGGACAGGAGGGAGCACGCAATGGTAGTGGTAGTGGCAGCAGCTGCCTCATGATACATGGAAGGAGTTCCTTGAGCCTGGCTCCAGGTAAGGGGGTTGAGCGTGGCAGTGACAGCAGCGGCAGCTACCTCACGAGATCATGCTTGCGGGAGCTTCCTGGTCCAAAGTCATGGGTCGTCTCAGGCATGGTGGGGTGATGGCCATGGCAGCAGCATCTGAGGCTGCAGCGGCTGCCCAGATCACCGAGGTGTTTGAGTGTTGGTTGCAGCTGAGCTCCATGTGAAGAATAGGATGCCAGCGATGGTAGCTGCAGCCCCTGGGAGAGAGCTAGAGTTTATATGTGTATTCTCTTTTGCAGAGGATCTCACAGACCAAGCTGCCCTGTGGCCATCTTGCCAGAAGTCCTGGGTAATCAAGAATAGTTTCATTGCCCCCAAATCTCCTGTGCTTTCTCTATTAATTTCTCCTCCTTACTCCTGGTTCCCTGGCAACCACTGATTTTTTTTTTTTTTTTTTTACTCTCTGTACAGTTCTTCCTTTTCCAGAATGTCACATAGTTCACATTACATAGTATGTGGTCTTTAAGACTGAATTATTTCACTTAACAATATGCATTTAAAGTTCCTACATGTCTTTCAGTGACTTGATAGCTCATTTTTTTTCATTGCTGAAATCCATTCTATCAAATATATAGTCTGCAGGTTTTGGGGTTGTTTTTTTTTTCAATCACTTATTTAAGGAAATCTTTGTTTACTCCAATTTTTGGCAATTATAGAAAAAGCTGCTATAAACATTTGTGTGCAGGTTTTTGTGTAGGCATGAATTTTCAGCTCTTGTGGGTAAATACTGAGGAATGTGATATCTTATTTATGTGGTGTGAATATGAGAGTATACTTAGTTTTGTAAGAAAGTCACAAACTATCTCACAAAGTGCTGTACCACTTTGCATTCCCACTAGCAATTAGGAGATTTCTTGTTTCACATAGTCCTTAATATTCAGTCTTGTTGATATTTGGGATTTTTCAAAATATCTATTATAATGACTTATAATGTTGAACATTCTTTTATATGCTTATTTGTCATCTATAAATCATTTCTGTTCAGATATCATTATCTGCTCACATTCTCACTGGGTTGTATACTTATTGTTGAACTTTAAGAGTCCTTTGTGTGTTTGGATACAAGATTTTTATCAGATATGTTTTCTGTTAATATTTTCTCCAAGTCTATTGTTTGTCTTCTTGTTCTCTTAACTCTATTTTTTACAGAGCAGAAGCTTTTAATTTTAATAAAATCTAACTTTTAAATTCTTTTTCATAGATCATACTTTTGATGTTGTATCTAAAACCTCATTTCCAAATCCAAGTCCACCTAGATTTTCTCCTATGTTATCTTCTAGAAGATTATCTCCATAATTTTACATTTTGTACTTAGATTTATTTTGAGTTAATTTTATATTGAGGTTAATTTCTGTGAAATTGTAAAGTCAATGTCTAGATTCATTAATTTGCAACTAGCTGCCTGGTTGTTTTAGCACCATTGCTGAAAAGACTATCCATTCTCTATTTGATTGTCTTTGCTCATTTGTCAAACATCAGTTGATAATATATGTTTGGGTTTATTTCTGGGTTCTCTACTCTATTTCATTGATCTATTTGTTGATTCATTTGCCAATCCACACAGTCTTCATTACTGTAGCTTTATAGTGAAATTTGAAGTTGAGTAATGTCAATCATCTGACTTGAATTTCCTTTCTAATTTTCTTTATAAACTTTAGAATCAGTTTACTGATATTTACAAGCAACTTTATAACATTGTGATTGGAATTGCATTGAATCTATGGAACAGGTTGGCAAAAACTGACATCTTAACAATACTGTCTTTTCCTATTCATGAACATAGAATATTTTCCCACTTGTTTAAATTGCTTTGAGATGACTTTTTTTTGAGAAAGCAAAATGTCAAAATTTGTCAGGAGATTTAAATACTTAAGATCATAGATTACAGGGAAATAATACTTGGTTACTTTTTTTTTGAGTCAGAGTCTCACTCTTGTCACTTAGGTTGGAGTGCAGTAACACACCACAGCTAGTGCAGCCTTGACCTCCTGGGCTCAGGTAATGCTTCCACCTCAGCATTCCAAGTATTATAGCTGGAACTACAGACATGTACCACAATATCTAACTATTTTTTAAAAATCTCATGTATTGTTGAGGCAAGATCTCACCAAGTTGCCCAGGCTGATCTCGAACACCTGGATTCTGGTAATTCTCTGGTCTTACCTCCCAAAGAGCTGGGATTACACATGTGAGCTGCTGCACCTAGCTTGGTTGTCTATTTATCCAAATAACAAGAAAAGATTTTTAAAGTAAACCTAGGACATTTTGAAAGTAAACTTAATAAGAAGATTGTCAGTTAGGAACAGAGGACAATTGGGGCACCAAGAGGCTTCATTACCATGAAACCTCACTACCTAGGTTGTGTAAATATGGATCCAAAGTAAGGTTCAATTGTCTTTGAGTAATGGCACCAAAACTTTGAAAGACAAAATGCACTGAGTGATTAAAGAGATGATTTTATTTATGTTACTTATTCCAAGAAAGAGAATGTTAATTAATTAAGAATGTCTCAAAGAAAGAAAGTGGACTTTTTATAAAGGTGGATAAATAATTACAAGTTGTATGGAAGTTGTGAGGAAAGATTGTGATAAATATTTTCCTGGAATATACATGGGCAAGGTGGCATTTTTTGTTGTTGTTGTTGTTGATTGTTTCATAGAACATAAAAGAATGGCAGAGGTGGTTATGACTTTTTTTTTCTTTCTTTTTAAACGTTTTTAGAGCTTTGGGCTACAGGTGATGATTTGCTATATATTTAAGTTGCATGCAAGTGAGGTTTGGACTTCTAGTGAACCCTCTCGCTTGTAGTGACACAAACAAATGGAAGAACATCCCATGCTTATGGATTGGACAAATCAATGTTGTTAAGATATCCATTATATGAAAGGTGATCTATAGATTAAACACAACCCCTGTCAAATTACCAGCATTATTTTTTCACAAACCTAAAAAAAGACAATACAGAAAATCATATGGAAGTCAAAACTGAGACCAAGTATCTAAAGCAATCCTCAGCAAAAAGGTGATGGTACTTTCTCAACTGTTGCTATTTTCTAGAAGCATGGAAATCAGATAAAGTTCAACAGTGTCAAGATATTTATAAATAAAGTATTACTATGCCATGTTGTCTTATTTGGTCTGGAAAATAAGACATACTTCTCAAGTATGAAAAAAGATGAGAAATAATATTATGATAAAAATATGAAAGCACACTTTTATTGATATAATTCAGTGTTTTTCTTTAAATGGAAGTAAAAAGAATATAAACTGAATCTCAAAAAGTAAAACCAGAAGTCACAATGAGGTATTAGTAAAAACATTTCAGCATTTTCTTACTTAAAAATGATCTAGATATCTAATGAATAGCTACTTATTAATTCAAATTAGTATCAACCCAAGGTTACATTAACTAAATATCATGGAAAGTATTGTCAAGCTGACATATTGCAAAACCTAATTATCACTGACATGAAGTTTTTTCAGAATAGTAAGAGAAAGAAGAAAGAAATGAATGATTAGATCAAAGTGCTGGTTTGCTTGATGAGAGTGGAATGTACTAACACTATCACTTTTTAAAAATTATTTTTTTTTAAAGATGTGGGGTAAAATTCAGGGTTAGGTATACAAATGGTCATTATGCAGATAGCCTTATTGATAAGCTGTGTCACCTCCCCCCCCAACAGTTTTCCACTACTTCCAATCCTTTTTTTATGATAATTGTTCAAGGTCCATTTATGAGTGAGAACATATGGTACACAGCTCTGTTTCTGTGATAGATCATTCAGTATTATAGCCTCTAACTCCATCCAAGTTGCTGCAAAGTTCATAACTTTGTCCTTCTTTATGTCTGTGTAGTATTCCATCATGTATATGTACCAGATTTTTTTATCCAGTCCTCTTTCAATGGGAAGCATTGTTGGTTCCATATTTTTAATATTGTGAATAATGCTGCAATAAAAATGTGTCTGTAGGTATCTTTTTCATAGAATGATTTGAGTTCCTTCTGGTATATTCTAGATTGGTGATTGCAGGGTTGTATGGGAGGTCAATTTTTAGATCTTTTAGGAGTTGCCAAACTGTTTTCCACATAGGTTGTACTAGTTTACACTCCACCAACAGTGTATAAGCGTTATCTTTTCTCTTCATTCTCTCCTGCATATGTTGTTATTTGAGTTGTTGGTGATGGCAATCCTGACTGGAGTTAGGTGGTATCTCAGTGTGGTTTTAGTTTGCATTTCTTTGATGATTAGTGAGGCTGAACATTTTTTCATGTTTCTGTTGACTGTTCATATGTCTTCTTTTGAGGAGTGTCTATTCATATTTTTTGTCAACTTTGTAATAGAGCTGTTTGTTTTTTTCTCTTCAGCACGTTTGACATTCTTGTAGATTCTGGACATTAGTCTTTGTCAGATATACAGTTGACAAATACTTTTTCCCATTCTGTGGTCTGTCTCTCTGCTCTCTTGATGGTTTCTTTTGCTTTGCAGAACCTTTTCAGTTTGATGAGTCCCATTTATCTATCTTATTTCTTATGGCATGGGCATTTGGGAATTTGATCAGGAATTGGTTGCCAGTTCCAGTTTCCATACAGGTGTCTCCTGAATTTTCTAAGATTCTTATAGTTTGAGATATTACATTTAGGTCTTTGATCCTAATTTAGAGTTGACGTTTGCTTATGGTGATAGGTAGGGGTCTTATTTTAATCTTCTGCATGTGATCAGCCAGTGTTCCCAGCACCATTTACTGAATAGGTTCTCCTCTCCCCAGTGGTTGCTATTGGATGCTTTGTCAAAGATAAGTTGGTTAAGAAATTGAGGTTTTGCTTCCAGAGTCTCTATCCTGTTCCATTGGTCCATATGCCTGTTCTTGTACCAATACCAGGTTTATTTTATTATTGTAGCCTTATAATAAAGTTTAAAGACTGGAAGCGTGATATATCCTAATTTTTTTCTTTTACTGAGGATTGTTTTGGCTATTCCTGGTCATTTATATTTTCATCTGAATTTCTGTATTGTTGTTTCTAGGTGTGAGAAGAATGCTGCTGATAAATATATATATTGAGTTGGAGTCTCACTCTGTCACCCAGACTGGAGTGCAGTGGCCACTCCTGGCCACCACAGCCTCAACCTGCTGGGCTCTGGCGATCCTTCCACCTCAGCATTCCAAGTAGCCAGGATTACAGGCATGCACTACCATGCCCGGCTGATTTTTTGATTTATTGTAAAGATGAGGTCTCGCCAAGTTGCCCAGGTGGGTCTCAAACCCGCAGGCTCAGGCAATCCACTTACCTCAGTCTCCCAAGGCACGGGATTAAGGCTGAGCCACCGAGCCCAGTGCTGCTGATAATTTAATGGTTATTGCATTGAATTGGTAGATTGCCTTTGGCAGGATGGACATCTTAACAATGTTGATTCTTCCAATCCATGAACATGGAACATTTTCCCATTTATTTGTGTCATCTTTGTATCTTTGAGCAGTGCTTTGTAGTTTTTATTGTACAGGTCTTTACTTCTCTGGTTAGGTAGATGTCAAGGTATTTCTTTTTTGTATGTCACTATTGTGAATGAGATTGTGCTTTTTATTTTGGTTTATGTTTGTTTATTGTTGATGTATAGAAATGCAACTATCTTTTGGACCTTTATTTTATACCCAGAGATTTGCCAAAGTCCTTTATCAGTGCAAGGAGGTTTTTGACAGATTCTCTTGGGTTTTTGAGGTATAGGATCAAGTTGTCTGCAAAGAAGGATAACTTAACTTCCTCTTTTCCTATTTAGATACCCCTGATTTCCTTCTTTTGTCTGATTGCTCTAGTTAGGACCTCCAAAACTCTGTTGAAAAGGAGTGATGAAAGTAGGCATCATTGTCTTGTTCTGATTTCCAGGGGAAATTGTTCCAATTTCTCTCTTTTTAGCAGTATGTTGGCTGTGGGTTTCTTGTGGATGGCTCTTACTATTTTGAGGTATGTTCCCTCTATGCCTAGGTATTCAAGAGTTTTATCAAGAAGGATGTTGGATTTTATAAAAAACTTTTTCTGCATCTACTGATATAATCACGTGGTTCTTGTTTTTACATCTGTTGATGTATTTAATTATGTTTATGGTCTTGCAGATGTTGAACCAGCCCTGCATCCCAGGGTTGAAGCTACTTGGTCATGGTGGATTATTTTTGATACATGTTATTGGATCCAGTTTATTAGAATCTTGTTGAGAATTTTAGCATCTATGTTCATCAAGGATGCTGGTCTGTAGTTTTCTTTCTTTGTTGAATCTGTACCTGGTTTGGGTATCAATGTAATGTTAACTTCATAAAATGACTTGGGGAGAGTTCTACCTTTCTTGATTGCCTAGAATACTTTCAGTAGGATTGATATCAGCACCTCCTTGTTTGTTTTGTAGAATTCTGCTGGAAAGTCATCTGGCCCATGGCTTTTTTTTTTTGTAAGTAGTTTTTAAATGACCAAGTCAATTTCTTGCATTGTTATTAGTCTATTTGGGTTCTGAATTTCTTCTTTTTCAACCTGGGGAGGTTGTGTGATGTCAGCACTAACTCTTTGAATAATGTTTAATAACCAAAAATGGGCATGAATAAAATGATATAGCTTTAGTTAGAGTGCACTGAAGAGAATTAGAGGTGGACACAAGATATAGACAATGACCAGAGTCTGTCCATTCATAGCAATGAATTTAGATTTTAGTTAAGGGCAATGCAAAACTATCAATGAGTTCTTCAAGAAGAAATGTGACATTCACATTTAAAGCAATTCTGCAGACTGTAAAATGTGTCATGTGGCAATAAATTAGGTGCTAGAGAGACTAGTGAGGAAGTTTTGTTCAAACAATAAAAAATACTGTCATTGAGCAATTACACTGTCAATAGGCCTGAGAATAATGCAAGATTATTCCATACAGTTCTCAAAAATGCCTACCTTATTTAATAGCATCTTAAAAATGTAATAAACTGATCATTAATGGTCCTACTCATGTTATACAAAATATTTACATAATTTTTAATCATGAAAATATATTTTGGATATTATTCTCCCTTTATAAATGTCTCTCATAAAACTGGAATTTGAGAAAATTTAATGAACCAAGTAAAATAAATGAAAACCAGAGGCAATATGTATCTAAACATATTTTACATACATACTTGTATTTCTTTGTCATCATTAAGAATAAGGTATTTGTGGATTTGTCTTTATTGAACTGTATTAAAAATATCAGGAAAAGTTTTCCTTATGTAAAAAAATATAATCTTTATTTTTTCTAACTGAAAAGAAAGCTTACCTAGAGAACTAAGAATAACATGTATGCGACAGAATAAATTTGTGTAATCTTGATTGACACTTGTGAAGTAGAGAAGGGGAATATATTTTCCTATAGAAATAGCTATAAAAAGATAGACTTTCTAAAAATGGAGAAATTGACCAAGAAAAATAGTCAGCAGAATTTCTATCATTCGAAGTCAACTTCAGTGTCAGATAATCCTTGAATTTACATAGTGAATATGAAAAAATCCCTAATTACAAATCTCTTAGAGACCTAAAGTTCTAGAGAAGTTTCTGTCTTAAGCATGAAGAGCCAAGCACTAAATATCCATCAATGTTGAGTTGAATAGGCAAATTGCAAAATGTGTGACCTATGGAATGTGAAACGAATACATTTTATTAAGAAATAATCCTCAGGTGGAAAATATGATATAATCTATAGTGTAAATTGGAATACAACATTAATATGGTCACAATACATATGAATAAAAGGAAATATACAATTAAATATGCTAACAGTGCTATATTTGTGTAATAGAGTGTATATGTTTTTTATTCTACTTTGTAATTTTTTCATATTTTAGAATAAATACATATTTTTAAATGAATTTATTGAGAAATAATTTATACTCTAGAATATTTACCCATTTAAAACCTATAATTCAATGTTTTTAAGACTATTCAGAGTTGTACAATAATTATTATAATCCAATTTTATAATTTTTTATCAAATCACAACCAACACTGTACACAACAGCAGCCATTCCCATCTCCTCTCCACCTTATAGCCCTCATCAGCTACTCATTAGTTGACTATCTATAGATTTGACTATTCTGCACATTTCCAAAAAAATTAATCATAAAATATGTAGGTTTTTGTAATCTATGTCTTTCATTTAGAAGAATGTTCTCAAGGGTCATTTATGTTATGTTGTATATTAGCACTTCATTTCTTTTTAATAGTCAAGTAACATTCCACATTTTGATAAACATTGACTCTACTATTCCATAAGTGCTTCTTCCTCCCATGTTAAAGTTTAAAGTAAATAATTAAAGATATTTGTGTTTAGCCAGAAAAAAATGATATTGCACGTACATTTACACATGTGTTATCTGATTGTGTATCTGGGGTTTGTGTGTGTGTGCTGAATTTACTGGGCTAAATATTAGGATTAGGAGAGAAGAAAATAACATTGATCATACAGACTGTAGTTATTCTATGGTCTCCAGATCCTATTTGTAAAATGATACAATGACCATATAATTAAATAATAAATGACTTTTTAAAAAGTAGCTTTTCTATATGAGCATTTAAATTTTATTAATGGGAAAAAAATTTATGGTTTTGGTGTTGGTCATGGGCAAAATGGGTCAAGCATTAAATTTGAGTACTTTTTATAACAAGACTTCCTAAAAAATTACATGTGCTTTAATTAAATTGGTAAATAGTAAGAAAAAGGCACAAATAATAGATCATTTAGATTTCTTAAAATAAGAAAAATATAAATACCCCAATACTATGTACAATAAAATTTTATTTGAAATTATGATACATGAAATTAGTCAAAATTATCAGAAGGATCAGAGAACCATCAAATAATAGAACACAACACAAAAGGATATAATATTGGAGTCTGTTGAGGAAGTCATACAAAGGTAATTATTAAAAAAAAAAGAAAAAAAAGGAGAAAAATTTATTCAAAAATAAAACCAGAAACAAACTTTCAGAATTAAAGTTCTCATTAAATTAATAATCAGCATAAATAATGAAAACTAATCATATGATTTGATTCATCAAGAAATTCCAGGAGAGTGGAGATATTCTTAAAATTATTGAGAAAGAAAAATAGGTTACACAAAGTATTAGAATTATTTTTCAACATTAGCCCCAGTGTCTCATTTTTAAAGTTTCTGGCTCCAAATGTTGAATATAAAATCCTATACTCAGCCAAAATATGAATATAAGGAAGAGAATAATTATGTTTTTCAGACATGAAGTATCTTTAAAATTCACTTGAGTTCACCATTTCTCCAGAAGCTACTAGAGAATAGGCTCCACATAATGATGACTAAACCAAAAAATAGGATTACACAGACTCAGAGAACAGAAGATAAGAAGCACCTTATAGATGAAGGTGATATAGTCTTGATAAACACGAGGAGAAACCCAGGATGACAGCTAAGCAGCTCATCTAGAACAACCATCTAGATTTGAACATTGGAATCAGGAAAAAAAAATGTCTTCAACCAATTAATATGCATGCATCTCAATATAAGGAGAAATTTATGTTTCTGTTGGCAATGAAAAAATAGAATAAAGCAAACCACCTCTCCCCAAAACTCAATTGTTCCAGTAACATCAAAAGTTGTACAGTCATTGAAATTTATTAATTGAACATTAAATCCTCAGTTGTGACAAGTTACAATAGTATGTAGCCCGAATAACAAGTCTTGTAATTCAGCTGTTTCTATGTTGAAATGGTATAAGGAAGGAAAGTGAAGTATTGGTAAAAACTGTGTATGAGAGAACTAAATCTTCATCCTCCAATTTTAGAAATGTTATATTCGCTAATTAAACATGAAGAAATGTCAGCAACTCTATATTAGCTACAAATGCAGAAGCATCTAAAAGAACAGTTAAACTCTTTCCTGAGACTGGTAACTAAGGAAGAGTATGGCATACAACTACTTTAGTTTTTTTAACATTAAAAAAATTTAATTGTGAGGCTATTGGCAAGTATTAATGTAATGTAAGATGGAATAAATTTTAAACATCTGTAGAAAAATATGTTTTTTATTTACATCTATCACTTAAAAGATAGTGATGAAGGAGGCAGAGGAGGAATAAAATGGCAGGTACTTCTCCATACACCTTTATATTTCTCTATGAGGGATGCTGAAGTATGTAAAAGGCTTAAACTGAGGGCAAATTGGTTGTGGGTATCTCATTTTAGCAATGTTAAAAGCATTTGTTTTGTTTTTAATAATCAAGTGAACATGTGAAGAATGGATGAAGAACTCCCTTAAAGAGTAAATTCATTCATTCATTCATTTCTTGTCTGCTCACATTTTGTTCCTGATACTGTCAGCATTCTCTAATATAACCTTACCTAATGACTTCTTATTGGTATTTTTCACTAACAAGTTTCTATTTAGCACTCCACAATAAGAATTTGCTACATGAATAATATAATACATTGGGTGTACTCATGTAGGCACAGATTTCTATTGTTATTATATTCCTGGCAGTTGCTTACCTGCAGTGAACTACATTTTATATCATCTCTACTTCACAAGTTTAAATATTTAGCTAGTATCTTTTTTTCTACAAAGACACTTTTAGGATGCAGAGAGAGGAGCAAATTACAGAGTGTCAATTATAGCAATGTTTCTACATAATAGGTGTAGGCTGTAGGTCATAAGAACTACTAATCTCCCACTTGTTTGTAATAAAAGATGCCAATCAAATTCTATATATGTGACTTGAGAGAGAGGAAGTAAACATGAACAGAAACATTACTGCTATTAAAATCATACCTTGAGCACATAAAACAATGTATATTAGGCCATTTTCCAAACAAAGTGAGAGCAGGAACCCAACAGTGATAACCTCCCATTCCAGAGTTTTTCAAAGATTTCATAAATAGAATATGAAAAACATTTGGATATTAATTTTCAGAGTAATACCAGGTAATGCTCAAATTGCTAAGTGGTTCAAAAAATAAATATGAAAAGTATCCCTTTAATGTGATAGTTTATGTTTCCCTTAAGGGGTACAGGTTCTTAATTTGAGGTACGTGGACTCCCAAGAATCTGTGGAAGCTTTGAGATTCATATACTGAAGTCCATTCATTATAAAAGAGAAAAATATATACATTTAATTATATACACATAACATATGTATAGAAGAACAAAGTAGTATCAGCAGTACATGGGACTTTGTCACCAATAGAAATCACAGATCCTATATATTAAAAACACTTATTATAAATATTTTGAAATATGGTTCAAGCTTATTAACATATCAAAATTACTGTAGTTATTAGGCATACTCTGAACCTTATTATCTTAAGCACTCATAAAAAAACATATATTTAAAAAAATACTTAACCTCTACATTGCAATATAATTGTGTGTGTGTGTGAGTTTTAATTTAAATTGAATAAAAGTGCAAAGTTTTCACAAGACTACCCAAGTGATCCAGGGCACAAAATATGCTTAAGAATCACTGGTTAAATTTAGAGGCAAACATTTTCTGCTTGCGAATTTGAGGATGTTTCAGGACTGTATACACAGGTAACTTCCAGAATGTCAGATGTTATGTAGGAATGGCTTTGTAGTTTTCTTGTTGTTGTTGTTGTTTGTTTGTTTTTTGATAGAGGGAGGAGTGCAGGAACATTTGAGAAATGTTCTGGAGCATATCCAGGTCAAATTTGGAATATGAGTCATAAAACTTTTGTTATGTCCTAAGACCCTTTAAAATATTGTATTATAGCACTGACTTGGTAGGAAGGAAGAGAAAAATTTTCTGAACAGTTGAAGATAAGCAACAGGGATTCTAGGTGTTGTTTGGGGGACATTCTGAAATGATCTGAGTATAATTTGGGAGTCTGTTTTCATTTCATTGATTTTTCACTGGTGATTGAATTGAACACACCTGTTCATGAGAAATTGCCTCTAGCACCTGACACCTTTGCTCGATTTCCTTTGGTTCTTCTTTTTTCATCTAAATCATGTCATATTAATCATTGTTGCCATCCAGCAACAGAATACGACACTCTTGAAAAAGCAAAGGACTTGAAAACTCAAGGTCTTCTTCAGTCTTAGCTGCTCAGACAACTGTCAGTCAATAAGAAATCAGTGTTTCCTATTTTTTTGGTTAATTTTCTTTTTTGCTACAAGTTTTGCATTTAACAATGGGAGAATTGAAAGATAAATATGTCAAATATAGATTAGAGAATATTCTTTGTTTCCATTCTTAATTTGGTACCTAGTTAAAAAAACAAGCAAAGATGCTTACTGAGTTTATAAACCATATATTATTTCTGGGAAAAAAATAAATCTAGAAAGTCCAACGATATCAATTATAATTAATCTTTAAGGAATGTATCTTAATGATGCTCTGAATCACTTGAAATATTTATGATAAAACTTGAAAGTTGACTTTTCTTCCCATTGTAAATTGTACACAAATACAAAGAGGGACCAGATAGCATGTATTTCATGTTAACCCTTGCATAGGGTATATATAGGCAAGTGAGGTGTCATTGGTCAACACATTTTAGTCAAACGATACTCAGGAAAATATCTTAATACACAAAGAGATAGTAGTATATTATAAAGCATTGTTTTCTTTTTCCCCAGTATTTTTATTTGTGCTAGTTATCACAAGGATTCTATAACAGAGATCTTATTCTACATTCTTCTTAGTGTCATCATGTATATAGTTTAAAAAGACTACAGTTTAAAAAGACAATGATTCTTATAATAATGGGCCTTTACAAAATTCACTTTAAGAATCATTCTCTGTGTAATATTCTCTGATAATTATTATTTTGAATGAAACTCTATTTCTCGTACTTCTTACTCTTTCTACTTAACACAATTTCACTGAAAAAAATCTGCTTTATTGTATTCACTGACTCAAATTTTATAGTTATTACATTATCCTTCCCTGTTCTCCCTTGATTCAAGTTTCACATATTACATTTCCCCTAGTTTTTTTTTCTCAGTGGTAGTTAGATGACAACTAATTCTGTTCCAGACATTTAGTTGTCATGTGCTTACTTTTATTTTGTCAATTTGATTGCCAGTATTTTATTCCGCTTATATAATTCACAATTTCTTACTCTAGAGAGTAAAAGATAACCAATCACAAAAGTCTTTGAAGATCTCATCCTCACCAGATGGTGGTGGTAATATTTTAACAACTTTGAATTAGCTGTTTTTCCTTAACTAAATCTTATTGGAAATTTTATCACATAGTTTTGAGTGCTTTCTGTGATGATTAAATTTATTAAAATCAATATAATCTAATTACCAAGTGCATGAACTGTGAAATTAGACTGCCTAGGCTTAAATGTTGGCTTTCACACTTACTAGCCATGCAACTTTGGGCAAGGTACTTAACCTCTTTTGCTTTCTCACTTCTAAAGTGGTGACATTCTATTGATCAAAGCAAGCAACAGAGGAAGCCCACATTGAAGATGGTGGAGAAATAGACTCACAAGAGTAGAGAGTACATTGCAAAGGAATTTGGATATAAGGACTGTAATGTATTGAAAACCATCATCATCATGGTATAACACCTGTTGATTAATTTAAAGTAAAATGTACCTTTTATAGGATAACCGATCTGGGTCATGAAGTGGGAATATCCATGGTCTACAATATTCTATCTTTCTGCTCACTAGGTTAAATCTGGATTCACTAAAGGGCAAAATTAGTGCTTTCTAGCAAAGTGTTCTCTTCAAAGCTCTTTCTTTAGTTAAGACAAATTTAGACTTTTGAAGAAAAAACCTTTACCTGTATGATGTCCACTTGTATCCTGAATTATACCACACATCTTTAGAATCAAATATAAAAAATAAAAATAACATAAAAATTAATGGTGAAGTAAATGAATGAGTAAATTAAAAAAATAAAATGTGTTCACTTCATCAATAGTTCAAAGCAATGTCTCTGAAAGTGTCTTTCTGGAAAGATATTCAGAATTATTTCTGATTTTTATAAAATGCATATTCCTGAACCCAATCCAACAATATTCAGCAGGTAGGCACAAGACATCTTTATTTATAATTCAAATTTGGGTGGTGATTCTAGAGAACTATCAGCTTATAAAGTGTTGGCCTCCCAAATCGACTGCGTCAAAAAGGTATATGTGTTCTCCAATGCACTCAGATATCTCTGTTTTATCTATAGTATGACAGAAATAGCAATGGTCCTGATTATACTTTATTTCACCATCATTGTAAGGAAATATTTCTTCTGTATTCCAATTCAGAAAACCAGGTATATAGACTCTCACTCCTTCCCTGGCTTAAGAGTGTATGCTCTGATACAGTGACAAGAATAGTTCCTATGCCTCACAATACAGATTCTAAAAACATCAGGGCTGAGTGGATCCTCTTGGAATACAGTATATTAACTTTCATGCTGAAGCTCATAAGTGAGTGTAAGGGATTTGAAATGAAAGATCATGCATACATGCAGGTAGAGGTTAAGAGTAGCAAGGATTTAGGCATATGATTAACCTGTATTTTACTCATAGGCTATGTCTTGCCAAGAAAACATTTCAGGCAGAAAGGAGTTTAATTAGGTGCTTTTAATACCCTTGGAAGAACTAGAGAACACTTATCAGAGAAGATTAATAACAGTATAAGAAAATGTTTAATTTTTGGAAATTATGGGACCTAGCACTAATTCCAGCTACTTGCAGACCTAATTAATAAATTCATAGGAGAATATCTGGAAGACAGTATATCCTGGCTTTTAGCTACCATCAGCATGTCTGCCTATTGTTGTTAGTGGAACAAAAATAAATTCTAATTCTCTATTTCCAATATCTTGTGAAAGTGTCTCTCTTTGGCAGAAGCTAAACTAGAACTCAGCTACGAAATGATTCTGAAAAATTTGATTTCTAGAATTTTGGCTGGGCCTAGAGCTACAGGAGACAACTCCAGGAGTTGAATATTTTGCTAAACACAAGTAGACATTATCTATGTTGCCTAAACCATAGTAGTATACAATATTGTTCTTCCCTAATCCTGGATTGAGAGACTGGGGTGATTGTTAGAATACATATTCCTAGTGTATTCCCACTAGAATCAATCTCTAGCTAGAAACTAAAAAATATTGGTTAAGTCCCTAAACCATCTTTTCTAACAATTTTATTTATCAAATTTAGCAAAATTACTGTAACCACTTTAGACCTAGTAGTAGAGTATTTAAAAACACATTTCACAAATGTGAAAAGCAATTAAATAAAGGTTTTGGCACAAAACACAAGATAATTTTATAATTTTCTAGTTTATTTGTAAAAATTGTGATTCTTTTCATGTTTCCATGGTAAAGGAGGAATTAATGATATTCATTTATAGGCATCTTAATAATTCTAAATGGGAATACCTACAAAATTTTAAAAACTTGTATCTTTAATTTCTAAGGTAGGTTAAATTATATATTTAACTACTTATCTTACAATGTAAGTTATAGTCATCATGCAATTAACTTCATATAATACATGTCACAGTGAACATGATGTTTAAATTATAAAGACAGAGCTCATTATTCTCAAAAGTTATTTTATCTTCTAAAATTTGTGAACCGCTAATGTTTTTGGTTGAATTAGAAAAAAAGAAGCAGACAGCATTCGGTTAAATTATCTTATTATTCAAGTTACTTCAGATCAAGTTAGATCTGACCTGAAAGAACTATGTCTCCAAGGAAACTTAACCTTATTCTCTTTCCAAATCTATAAATACTTTCTAGGAGTTACCTCCCTTACTCTCAAAAGCTTCTTATGATTTTATAGCAACTGGTGGAAATTTAACAAAAGCATTTTTAGTTCATTTTATTAAGTTCAAAACTCCCAGTACAGAACGAACTTTTTCTGAAGTTACTTTTTTCCTTTTAACCTCCATCCACACCCCATCATCATCATACACCTGATAAATTCTTATTCTGCCTGCACTTGTCTGTAATCAGAAGTATTCTTCCTTGATCTGCCCAGTGTTCCAGCCTCTTTTGGGTCAATGCCACCTTAACTGACCCACACTCATCCTTTCAAAATTCACTGTATACCTGCAAGCACCAGGACAAACTTTCTATTTAGGGCAGAGTTACAAGACTGATAACCTGACAAAGCAATTACAGTAAAACTCTATTACAAAGCACTTCACTATTTCACAGATTCGATTATACCTTGGGTCAAACCATGACCACTGTGTACATTGTACTTCTTTCTTAATACAATATGAAAAGAGCCTACAAGTTAGGTGTTATCTTATCTTCCAACATCAGCATTATTACAGCTCTTTTATTGCATTGATTCATGCAGCTAGATAAAAAATTACTTTCTATGCAGTTTTCAAGGACTAGTAGATAAACAGTGTTGTCAAAAAATAATATCAGGCATCATTTTGTCTTGTAATATAACCATATAGCATTACATATCATTCTAGTTATAAAATATAGTTGGTGATTTAAAGTAGTAACCAAGTATTATAGAAGTACTTTTTATGAAAGATGTTATCAGAATATGATATTGGATTTAGTAAAAATATTTATTCATGCGACTGACTACAGCAGACACCTATAAGGCCCTCATGTTACATTCCTTCATTTGATAGTTCTGTGCAAGTGTAGACACAACCTGTGCTGAACTTCCCACTCTGTGCTGATCTCATGTCTTCAAGAATGACTTATCCATTAGGCACAGTGTTTAGGGCCCACCCTACTTTTAGGGGCCCATACAACTTTTCATGCCTTTGAAAATTGGAAGTAGATTAAAATTTCCTTTTAGGTCAGTGAGAATGTTTAAATGTACACTATTACTATACGTATTTTTATACAACTGCAATCATAAAATAAAAATTTTAACTTTTTAATAGTGGATGTGATCCACAACAGTCATAATGTGGTCTCGTATTTCTTTCCACTTTCTTCATGGCTGCCTGCTTGGCCATATATAACTGTAGCCAGGAGGTATAGGGGAGTCAATATCCTTGGGGGCAACAATGTACCAAAAGGAACTAGATATAAAATTTTGAGTCATTTTAATGATTTTTCTGAAAGAATAAACCAGTTTTTCTCTACTGAATCTTTCTATGCTCTAAAATACATGTTTCTGTATGTTTTTCAGTATTCCTGCCTTGAATTCTAGAGTCCATATGTTATTTTTCAGGGAAAACTAAGATTGACTCTGTACTTCATTACAAATTTCAATATTTTAAATTATAAAAATATTCTTATAGACTTATTTTTTCCAAATACATATATATTTTAATAACAGATTTAAGATATAGCTGACATGATTTAAACTTCATTTTAAGGTATACACTTCAGTGGTTTTTTGACTATACACAGCATTGTACAATCATCAGCATTTAGAACATTTCCATCACCCCAAAAGAAAGGAAACTCACTCTCCATTTCACCTTTCTCCCAGCCTCTGGAAACGACAAATTTCCCCTGTCTTCATAGCTTAACTATTCTGAATACTTCATATAAATGGGGATCAAAGAATATGAGATCTTTTGTGAATGGTTTATATCCCTTGAGACATTATTTTTTAAGGTGAAATCTATGTTATAGCATATATCAGTACAGGGTTCCTGATTATGTCCAAATAATATTTCATTGTATGAATACAATGCTTTTGTTTATGCTTTCATTAGCTGGTGAACATTTGAGTGGTTTCTGTTTTTAGACTATTAAAAACAATGTAGTTATAGACATTTGTGTATCCATTTTTGTGTGGAAATATGTTTTTAACTCTCTTGAGGTTTTTACCTAGGAATGAAATTGGTAAGTCATACTGTTACTTTATGTTTAATTTTTTGAGGGACTCTCATTTTGTCTTCAAAAATGGCTTTCCATCTTTACATTTCCACCAGTAATTTTTGAGTATTCAAATATTTTCATATCCTTGTCAACCCTTATTATTGTCTGGCTCTTTCATTTTTGCCATTCTCATAGGTGTAAAGTAGTATTATACCGTGGTTTTGGTTAGCATTTCCCTAATGACTAATGATGTTAAGCATCTTTTCATATGCTTATTAGTCCTTTGTATATTTCATATGAAGAAATGTCTATTCAAATCCTTTGCACATTTAACTAGGTGATCTATTTATTTTTTAGTTCTATGAATTCTTTGTATATTCTACATACAATACCCTTGTCAGATATATAATTGCAAATATTTTCTGTCACACTGAATTCTCTTTTAATTTTACTGATGATATTCTATGAATTATGTATTTTTTATTTTAATAAAATTTATTTGTTAAATTGTGCTTTTGGTATAAGATTTAAAATAATTATTGCTAACCCAAATTTGCTAACATTTACTTCTATGTCGTATTCTAAGAGTTTTATCTGTTTAGTTATAATATTTAGATATATTATCCATTTTAAGTTCATCTTTGTGTATAGTGTGAGGAATGTGTCTGTCATCCTGGTATCATTTGTTGAAATGGCTATTAAGTTTCCCATTAAATTGTCTTGGTAATGGCATCTCAAATCAGTTGGTGATACTATAAGAGTTTATTTCTGTATTCTTAATTGTATCCCATTGATCAATTCGTCTATCACGAATCTATTTGCATGTTTTGATTAATGTAGGTTAATAGTAAGGTTTAAAATCAGGAAGTCTGCATCCTTAAACTTTGTTATTTCTTCAAAGAATATTTGCTGTTCTGTGCCACTCATATTTTTATATGAATTTTAAGATCAATTTCTCAGTTTGTGCAAGACAGGCATGTGGTACTTTGATAGGGATTGTGCTGAATTGGTAGATCGATTTGAGGAATATTGCCTCACAATAATCATCTTTGTTTCATAAATATAGAATGTCATTATATTTATTTAGGACTTTATTTTGCCATGGTTTATTGTTTTAAATGTACAAGTTTTGTACTTCTCTTGTTAATTTCTATTTTATTCTTGTTGATGCTATTGTAAGTGGAATGGTTTTATTATTTCAGATTGTTCATTGCTGGTGTATAAAAATAACAGTTGTTTTTTGTCAACTAATCTTATATCCATCAGCTTTGTTGAAGTTATTTATTAGCTTTCTAGTATTTTTTAATGGATATCTCAGATTTCTTTTTTTTTTTTTGAGTTGGAGTCTCACTCGGTCACCCAGACTGGAGTGCAGTGGCTGCTCCCGGTCACGGCAGCCTCGACCTGCTGGGCTCCGGCGATCCTTCCGTCTCAGCCTTCCAAACAGCCGGAATTACAGGCATGCGCTATCATGCCTGGTTGATTTTTTGATTTATTGTAGAGATGAGGTCTCGTTGCCCAGGCGGATCTCGAACCTGCTGGCTCAGGCAATCCACTCACCTCAGTCTCCCAAAGCGCTGGAATTACAGGCTGAGCCACTGAGCCCACCTTCAGATTTTTTAAAAATATACAAGACCACACGATCTGTCAATAGAGTTTTACTTCTTCATTTCCAATCTGGGTAATTTCTATTTCTTATGCTTGCCTAAATGCTAAGGAAAGGACCCCTATTTTAATGTTGAATAAAAGTGGTGAGAGTACACATTTTTATCTTATTAGTCTTGATCATAGGTAAAAGTTTTCAGTTTTGCACGTTTAAGTATGATGTTAAATAAAGATCTTTTGTAGACACTGTTACCAGATAGTTTGAGAAAGTTCCTTTCTGTTCTTACTCTATGGGATGTTTTTAAAATGAAAGGATGTTGGATTTTGTAAAATGCTTTTGCCACATGTGTTGAAATAATTCTGTGATTTTGGTCTTTCAAATAATGTGTATACATTGGTTAATTTTGTATTTTAAAACACTTGTGCTTTAATGAGATAAATCTGACTTGGTAATGGATTTTTTAAAAAATTTAATGTGTTGCTGGATTCAGTTTGTTGGTAATTTTTGTGCCTATATTCATAAGGAAATCTGATCTTTTCTTTTGATACCTTTATCTGGTATTTGTTATGAGGTTAATATTGGGCTCATTGAATGATTTGAGGAATCTATTTTAAACCCTGTTTTTTTAGAAGAACTTCTGAATGTTTAGTGTTAATTTCTCTTTATAATTTTGTAATACATTAGCAAAGTAATCTGGATATTGGCTGCCCTTTGTTTCTTGAGAACTAATTGAATCTCTCTACTTGAATAAGTCTATTTTAATTTTTAAGTTAATCTTAAATCAATTTAAGTAGTTTGTGTCTTCCTTAAAAGTTTTCTATTATTGTCTAGGCTATGCTATTTATTGGCATACAACTGTAGTACCTTATTTTACTTACTAGTTTGGTACCTAGTATTGACTTTAATCATTTTATTTCTGTAAGGAAGATAGTGATATGCCTCTTTCCTTTTATTTCTGTAAGGAAGGTAGTGATATGCCTCTTTCCTTACCCAAATGTTTAATAGTTTTGTTGGGCTCTTTTCAAATAAACGATTTTCTATTGTGTTCGGTTTTTCTATCGGTATGTTGTTTATTTTTTCTCTAATATTTATTATTTATTTTCTTCTGTTATTACATTTTTTTAGGTAGAAAGTTATAATGTTGATTTGAGATCTTTTCTTTTAATATAGGTAATTACAGTTATACATTTCTCTCTAAGCACTACTTTACACTGAATCTGGGAAGTTTTAATATTTTGTGCTTTTATTCATCACAATGTGTTTTGTAATTTCACTTGTGATTCCTTTTTTCTGGACCTATTAATAATTTGGGGATATGTTGTTTATTTATTTTTTACCTATTTATGAAATGCTCAAATATCTTTCCAGTATAGTTTTCTAATTTAATTCCATTATACTTTGTATGGTCTAAATCTTTTAAAATTTATTGACATTTATTAGATGGTCTAACATATGGTCTGGTTTATTTTGATGAATATTTTATGTACAATTTAGAATAATGTGTATTTAATTGTAGTTGAATGAATTGTTTTATTGATGTCTGTTAAGTCTATGTAGTTTTTTTTTGTTGTTTTTTTTTAATTGGAGTCTCACTCTATCTCCCAGGCTGGAGTGCAGTGGCACACACAGTCACCGGAGCATCAATCTGCTGGATCCCGGTGATCCTTCCACCCCAGCCTTCCAAGTAGCTGGAACTACAGGTGCGTGCTACTACACCCAACTGATTTGTGTTTGTTTTTATTTATTGTAGAAATGAGTTCTCGACAGGTGGCCCAGGCTGGTCTGGAACCCACAGGCTCAGGCAATCCATTCACCTTGGCCTCCAAATATGATGAGATTACAGGCTGAGCTACCAATTCTGGCCTATTTGATTTTTCTTTTTTTTGAGTTGGAGTCTCACTCTGTCGCCCAGACTGGAGTGCAGTGGCCACTCCCGGCCACCGCAGCCTCACCTGCTGGGCTCCGGCGATCCTTCCGCCTCAGCCTTCCGAGTAACCGGAATTACAGGCATTGGCTACCATGCCCAGCTGATTTTTTGATTTATTGTAGAGATGAGATCTCGCTGCCCAGGCGGGTCTCGAACCCACGGGTTCAGGCAATCCACTCACCTCAGCCTCCCAAAGGCACGGGATTACAGGCTGAGCCACCGAGCCCGGCTATTTGATTTTTTAATGTAACATCTTCTACTTTCAGAATTATCTTCTGCTTAGTTGTTCTATTCATTTTTAAAAATGAGATATTAAGTCTCCAGTGAATATTGCTGAATTGTAATTTTCCCTTTCATTATATCAGCTTTTGCTTGAAAAGTTTTAGAGCAAAGTCTTTTTTTTTTTTTTAATTTTTATTTTGAGATTGTGGGATACAATTCAGGGTTAGGTATACAAATGTTCATTGTGCAAGTACCCTTATTATGAGGTGTGCCCCCCCCTTCCCCAGGTGGATATCGACTACTGTTAATCCCAGCTATCCCCCCACCCCACAGTTTCTTGCTACTTTCAATTCCTTTCCTACAGTAATATGGTAGTTGTTCAAGGTTCACTTATGAGTGAGAACACGTGATACTCATCTCTTTGTTTCTGTGAGAGATCAGTCAGTACTATAAGCTCTAATTCCATCCATGTTGCTGCGAAGTTCATGATTTTGTTCTTTTTTATGGTTGCATAATATTTCATTGTGTAAATATACCACATTTAAAAAATCCAGTCCTCTTTTGATGGGCAGCATGGTTGGTTCCATGTTCTTGCTATTGTGAACGATGCGGCGATAAATATACGCGTGCAGGTATCTTTTTTAGAGAGTGACCTGAGTTCTACCAGGTATATTCCCACTAGGGGGGTTGCTGGATCATATGGAAGGTCAGTTTTTAGGAGTTTTAGGAATCACCACACTGATTTCCACAGAGGTTATACTAGTTTACATTCCCACCAACAGTGTAGAAGTGTTCCCTTTTTGCCACATCTTCTCCAACATCTGTTATTTTTTGAGTTTTTGATGATGGCCATTCTGACTGGAGTTAGGTGGTATATCAGTGTAGTTTTAATTTGCATCTCCTTGATGATTAGTGAGGCTGAACATTTTTTCATGTGTCTGTTGGCTGCTCATATGTCTTCTTTTGAGAAGTGCCTATTCATATCTTTTGCCCACTTTTTTCTGCTCTGTGGGCTGTCTCCCTGCTCTCTTGATGGTTGCTTTGGCTTTGCAGAAGCTTGTCAGTTTAATGAGGTCCCACTTGTCTATCTTATCTCTTATGGCCTGGGCACTTCGGGTTTTGATCAGGAATCAGTTGCCAGTTCCAACTTCCATAAGAGTATCTCCTGCATGTTCTAAGGTTCTTACAGTTTGAGGTTTTACATTTAGGTCTGTGATCCATTTAGAGTTAATTTTTGTGTATGGGGATAGGTAGGAGTCCTGTTTCAATCTTCTGCATGTGGTCAGTCAGTTTTCCCAGCACCATTTAATGAACAGGTTCTTCTCTCCCCAGTAGTGGGTGGTGGAGGCTTTGTTGAAGATGAGTTGGTTGAAAAATTGAGGTTTTGCTTCTGGGATCTCAGTTCTATTCCATTGGTCTATATGCCTCTTCTTGTACAAATACCAGACTGTTTTGATTATTGCAGCTTTATAGTGTAGCTTAAAGTCTGGAAGTGTGATACATCCTGCCTTTTTTTTTTTGGCTGAAGATTGTTTTGGCTATTGTTGGTTGTTTATATTTCCATATGAGTCCCTGTACTGTTTTTTCTAGGTCTGAAAGAATGTTGCTGGTAATTTGATGGATATTGCATTAAATCTCTAGATTGTCTCAGGTAAAATGGACATCTTAACAATGTTGGTTCTTCCAATCCATGAGCATGGCATATTTTTCCACTTGTTTGTGCCATCTTTGATTTCTTTGAGCAGTGCTTTATAGTTTTCATTGTAAAGGTCTTTTATGTCTCTGGTTAGGAAGATGCCAATGTATTTCATTTTTTGTGACTATTGTAAATGTGTTTTTTATTTGGGTTTATTTCTGTTTGTTTATTATTGGTGTATAGAACTGTGATTGTCTTTTGTACATTTATTTTATACCCTGAGACTTTGCCAAAGTCATTTACTAATACCAGGAGGTTTTTGGCAGATTATCTTGGGTTTTCAAGGTAAACAATTCATGTCATCTGCAAAGAGAGATAACTTGATTTTCTCTTTTCCTATCTGGATACACCTGATTGCCTTCCCTTCTCTGATTGTTCTAGCCAGAACTTCCAAAACTGTGTTGAACAGGAGGGGCAAGAGTGGTTACCCTTGTCTTGTTCCAGTTTTCAGTGGAAATGTTTCCAATTTTTGTCTGTTTAGGAATATGCTGACTGTGAATTTCTCATAGATGGCTTTTACTATTTTGAGGAATGTTCCACATATGCCTAGATGTTCTAGGGTTTTTATCATAAGGGGTGCTGGATTTCATCAAAAGCTTTTTCTGCATTTAATGATATAATTGTGTGTGTTTTTGTTTTTACATCTATTGATGTATTTAATTACATTTATAGTCTTACGAATGTTGAACCAGCCTTGCATACTGGGGATGAAGTCTACTTGGTCGTGATGGATGATTTTTGACATGTGTTGTTGAATCTGGTGTGCTAGGATTTTGTTGAGAAGTTTAGAATCTATGTTCATCAAAGACATTGGCTTGTAGTATTTTTCTTTGCTGGATTTTTAACTGGCATAATATCATTGTGATATTAGTTCTATAAAATGATTTGGGAAGAGTGCCATCTTTCTCAATTGCCTGGAATACTTTCAGTAGGATTGGTATTAGTTCCTCCTTGTATGTTTTGTAGAATTCTGCTGGAAAGCCATCTGGTTCAGGGTTTTTTGTTGTTGTTGGTAGTTTTCTTATGACATAATCAATTTCCTTGATTGTTGTTGGTCTATTAAGCATATCAGTGTCTTCTTGTTTCAACCTAGGCAGGTTGTGTGATGTTAGAAAGTCCTTCATTTCCTTTAAGTTTTCAAGTTTGTTTCCATACAATTATACATAGTAGTCTCTGATAATCTTTTGAATTTCATCTGAGTCAGTTGTGGCTTCATCTTTTGTGTTTCTGATTGAGTTTATTAGGGCTTTTTCTCCCTTTTTCTTGGTCATTTTGGCTAGGAGACCATCTATCTTGTTTATCCTTTTAAAGAACCAACTTTTCACCTCATTTATTTTTTTGTATTATCTTTTTGTCTTCAATGTCCTGGATTTGGGCTTTTATTTTAGTGATCTGTATTCTTCTGTTGAAGTTAGGGTTTTGGTGTTCTTGCATTTCCAGCTTTCTTAGGTGACTTATTAGTCTGTTAACTTGTGATCTTTCCATTTTCTTCATGTGTTTGTAAAGATATGAATTCCCCTCGTACTACTGCTTTTAAGGCATCCCTGAGGTTTTGGTAAGATGTTTCTTTATTTTCATTTGTTTCCAGGTACGTTTTAATCTCTGTTTTGATTTCATCATTGACCCAGGAGTTGCTTAGCATCATATTGTTTAGAGTCCATGTCTTTGTGGGTTTTGTAGGAACTTTGTTGGTGTTGATATTTATTTTTATACCATTGTGGCCTGAGAAGGTGCATGACAATATTTCAGTCTTATGAAATTTGCTTATGTTTGATTTATGACTAATGCTGTGGTCGATCTTGGAGTATGTTCCATGTGGTTATTAGTAGAATGTATATTCTGTGGTCATTGGGTAGAGTGTTCTGTAGATATCAATTAGGTTCATTTGTTCAAGAGTTTTATTGAGGTTCCAGATCTCCTTGCTGGTTTTTTATCTTGATGATCTGTCCAGGGTTGTGAGTGGGGTATTAAAGTCCCCAACTATGATCGTGTTAGGGTCAATCTCTTTTTTAAGTTTCCATACAAGCTGCTTTTTGAACTTTGGTGCTCCTTTGTTGGGTGCATATATGTTTAGGTGCATATATGTTTATTATATAGTGACCTTCTTCATTTTTTAAAATTTTTGATAGCTTAAAGGGTATTTTGATTAAAATAAAATTTAGATTAAAATTGCAACTCTAGCTTTTTTTTCTGTTCCATTGGCCTGAAGTTTTGCTTCCCATCCTTTTACTTTGAGTCTGTGATTGTCCTTTCTGGTGAGACAAGTCTCTCATATTGTTGCTTTATGATATTTTATCCATTTTGCCATTCTGTGTCTTTTCAGTGGTGCATTTCATCCATTCACATTCAGGCTAATCATTGAAATGTGACAGTTAATCCCTATTATAAGGTTCTCATAGAGTTGTTGTTGTTGTTCCTGTTTGTTTTTCTTTTGGTTTTTGGGTTGGTTCATGTGTGTTTTTAATCTTTTTCCTATACTCTTGTGAAGAACATTGTTGTTCTTTTTTCATTTTCTTCTGTGTTTAATACTTTCTTAAGTGTTTTTTGCAGAGGTGGTCTGGTGGCAGCATAAGTTCTTAGGGATTGGATATCTGGGAAAGATTTTAATTCTCCCTCACTGATGAAGCTTAGCTTGGTTGGCTAGGCTATTCTTGGATGACATTGTTTATCTTTTAGAACTTTGAAGATAGGGCTCCAAGCTCTCCTAGCCTAAAGTGTTTCTGTAGATAAATCTGCTGCTATTCTAATTGGTCTTCCATGGTAGGTAATCTGACCTTTTGCTCTTGCTGCCTTTAGGATTTTTTCTTTTATCCCTATTTTGTTTGGCAAATTATGTGTCTGGCAGTTGGTCTTTCATTTGTTGTCTTGTGTTTGAATTTTCGCATCACTGATTAGATGAGGGAAGTCTTCTTGAATAATTTCATGGAATGTTTGTTCAAGGGTGGGTGTCGGTGACCAGCACTGACCAAGGGTGGGTTAGGACCCGCACCAGAGAATCTGGACAACGAGAAGAGACTACTCGGAGTCAGTTCTTCTGGGAACAGTCTGATCAGGACTGGAGCCGATTTTATTCAAACCTTTTCCTACTTATATACCATTTTCTATACCCTCCAGCAGTGTGATAATCACTCACTGGGGGCGTACAAGTTTCGTGCTTTACAAACTATGCATCACAAGACCACCACGAGATCTGCAATTTCTAAGCAAACAATTCGAATTCCATGATGCCTGCCGTGCTTACATTAAGGTCACAGGTGCACAATTTCAATACAAATCGTTCAAAGTGTTTTCCATAATGTTCAATGAATCATTCATATAATACTCTTTGCTCTATACCCTGATTAATACAAAAAACTTTCCTGAGTTAACTCTAGGTTCAATCCAAGTTCACTGATTCCCAATATTTTTAACAATTAATATTATCAACTTAACACTATACTATAATCTATAAGTTTAGTTAAATGACTTAACTGTCAGTTATACTATTATCCTATTACGATTTAATGTAATGCCTTATAACTCAGTTAAAACTTATTCTTAAACTACAAAACTTTACTATAATTCATATGTTTCATATGTCTAAACTTTAATTTTTATATAATCTAATGATTGACCTTTAATACTATGCTATATCCTATTAAGCTAATACCTTATCGTTAATTCTTTTATAAATCATATAGTAACTATTACACTTGAATAATGTAGCAAAAGGAAACAAAACAGCAAGCATAAATTTATGCAACTATGAGTGTATATGTATATATTTTATCCTAACAAGTCTACTCTAAAAATCAAATAGTAGCTGTCACACTCTTGAACAAGGAAATGCAGGGTTGCCAAGATGGCGGCCATGGGCTGAAGCAGACAGAGTTTCGGTATGTTTTTAATGGTTTGGGTTAGTTCTATATTTTGGTTCTTAAACTCTGAGATTCTTTCTTCTGCTTGGCTAATCTGCTTTCCATACTTATCAGTTTATTATTTATTTCATTCACAGTGTTCTTTACTACTGTTATCTCAGTTATCAACTCTTTCATGTTTTCCTTTTGTCTCTTCTCAATTCTTTTTAATCTCTCCATTAATATCTTGATATCTGGGTTTGTAGTTTGAGACCAGTCATTCTAGGGGCTCTTCTTTGTTTGCATTCCGTAGTCAGTTTTCTCAGTGTCTGACCTCCCAGGGGTCTGAGAGACCATATTCTTCTTTTGGTTTTTCTTCATTTGTATAGATTTTTCTCTCCCCCTTTCCCTCCCCTTCTTTAATTCTGTTTTTCAGGGAAGGTGGGTTTACTTTTACTTCTTTTTGCTCAATCTCCTGGTCTTCCTTATGAGGATCCTCTGGCTTTGTTCTCTTTTGAGGCTGGACTGTGGGTTGGTGGCTGTACTTTTTGCAGTTTTGAGATTTAATTGAGGGGGAAACTGATTCAGAATCTATCTGCAGATCCCAGTATCCACCAACAGGTGTATGGGCACACCAGAACCCACTTTCCATTGCCTTACAATCTGTCCATGCAGTGGGGTTTAGGTTTGCTCCCTGGAACAAAAGGAGGCAAGAAAAAGGAAAATAATAGAAGAATGGTGGAGGTCAAGAGGAAGTTGGAGAGACAGAAGAGTAAGAGGGAATACAGACATACATACCAACTAATGAGTAAAAAGAGACATAGTGTCAGAAAAGAGTAAAAAACAAACAAACAAAATTCCCTAAAGCATACCAGTAATCACACAAAGACAGTCCAATGAAATCATGCCTTGTGATGTGTTTTTCCCCAATAAAAACAGGTAGTCTAATCAAAAAGTAAGCAAAACAAACAGTCCAAACAATAAAATCAAAATAAGAAACCAGACTAGCTCTAGAGTCTTTCCTGAGTGTCTAAAATCTCTTCAACTCTGATCTCTAGCTCCTCCCCTTTGCTCTCATTGTAGGCAGACAGATTTACTCATAACTTGGGTTGGTTCTCTTGGCTTGCTAATTGAAAGGTCTGCTACACAGGACTGAGGAGTCTGTGTCTGATTCTGTGTGGGGGAGGGACTTCTGTCTCCTGTTTTGGCAAAGTTACCTTAGAAAATAAGGTGGAGGCTGCTCAGAGATGGGTGGGGCAATGCAAATCTCTGCCTGGAAAATGGCAGTGGGGGGCGGCTCCTCTTTCGCTGATCCTTTCTCTCCGCTTGTCCTTCCTCTCCACTCGTCTGGGTCTGTAGATGATCCACTATGACTGGTGATGATGGTGTGTGTCCAGTGTCAGGCACTGGGAGCCAGTTATATAGCTGGGTGCTGCATTTGGTGTGCTGCCAGTGGCTTGGGGTGGAGGAGGGAGCCGGGAATTCCCCTGGGCCAGAGATGAGAGCCGCAGCATCAGCAGCTGTTCAGCACCTGGCAGCAAACAGCAGTAATCCCTTGCGGAGGCCGTAGTGCAATGGAGGCTGTTTGCTGCTGGGACTGACCCTAGCAGCCACCCCCTGTTTAGGCGGTGGCTGCAGGGGCATGTTGAACTGCCTTCAGGAGCTATCTTTTGTGGAGATTGTCACAGTTTGGCTTGTCCCATCGCCATCTTGCTGAGCCCCCTCCAAGGATCTTGTAGTTCCGGTTACTTGGAAGGCTGAGGCGGAAGGATCCCCAGAGTCAAGATTGCGGTGGCCAGAAGCGTGCCACTGCAGTCAAGTCTGGGTGACAGTGGGACTCCAACTCTCTTCACCTTCCTGTGCCAGAAGACCCTGTGGCTCGCCCAGATTGCTCCTGCCTCTGCCACTGCCACTGTAGTCCAAGGCACTGTGATTCTTTCTTACTGCAGCTGAAACTATAGCTCTCTAGATGGGAAGGTCAAAAAACATTTTTAATTAATTTGTTTTAAAGATGTGGGGTACAATTCAGGATTAGGTAGATAAGCAGTCATTTTACAGGTAAACTTTGGTCCCCACTTCGCCTGGTTAGTATCAAGTACCCTTATTGATATTATGTTACCCCCATCCCCTGCAGTTTCCTGTGGCTGACAATCCCTTTCTTATAGTATTATGATAAATGTTCAGGGTTTGCTTATAAGTGAGTACATGTGGTACTCAGTTCTTTGTTTCTGTGATAGATCACTGAGTATTAAAGGTGTTAAATACATTCAAGTTGCTGTGACGTCCATAATTTTATGCTTCATTATGTCTGCTTATTAAAAAAAGAGCTGTCTGGCTCTTTTTATCTTTCTTCCCCTTTTTAATTCCTTTTAAGTTTAGGTTCTCTTGATGGTATTCCATTATTCCTGTAGGATTTCTTTCTTTTTTTTTTTTTTTTTTGAGTCAAGGTTTCATTCTGTCACCCAAGCTGTAGTGCAGTGGTACAATCACAGCTCACCAAAGCCTCAACCTTCTGGGCTCTGGTGATCCTTCCACCCCAGCCTCCCAAGTAGTTGGGACTACAGGTGTATGCCACCACACTCAGCTATTTTTTCTTTTTTTGGTAGAGATGAGGTCTCACTATGCTGCCCATGCTTGTTTCAAATTCCTGGGTCAAGCAGTCCTCTCACCTTGGCCTTTCAAAGTGCTGAGATTACAAACATGAGAGACTGCATCCAGCTTTCTTTATTTTTTTCTCTTTTTGCTCTTTTGGTTGGATAACTTCAAATGTTCTGTCTTTGAAATCACTGATTATTTTTTCAGCTTGATTAAGCTGGCTGTTGAAGCTATCTATTGCGTTTTTAGTTTAGTCATTGTATTCTCCATCTTTAGGATTTCTGTCTTTTTAAAAATTGTTTTTATTTGCCAAACCTCTCATTTTGTTCATGCGTTTTTTCCCCAAATTTAATTTAATGTTTTTATTCATATTTTTTTGTAGATCACTGAACTTTAAGAGGATTATTCTGAATTGTCTTTCTGTCATTTCATAAGTCTCCCTTTCTTTGGGGTTCTTTGTTGGAGCCTTGTCAGTTTCTTTGGGAGGTGTCATTATTTCCTGGGTCTCTGTAATCCTCTTGTGTTGGTATCTGTACATTTGAGGAGGCAGTCACCTTTTTCAGCTTTTAAAGGCTTGTTTGGCAGGGATAAACCTTTACTATTTAGTCTAACATGTGATTCTGGATGGGCCAACTGATAATCAAGACCCTGGACAGGTGAGCTTGCTTTCTGTTTTTTAGGTGGCTTGGTTTCTGCCTTTGCCCTGAATTCAGGGGAAACCACTGGCTGAGAGCTCTGCAATCAGGCAGAACTGCTGAGTGGGTACTGCAATTACCTCTTATCAGGCTGGTCCACAGGATATGTTCCCTGGTCAGAAGATATTGCTAGTTGAGTTCAGCAGTTGGACAGAGTTGCAGGAGGGGCCCCAATTGTAGGTAGAATTACTGATTGGGGTGGACAGCTGTTATGTTCAGTAAAAATTTTTGGTTAACATTTGCCTCCCTGCCTTGATGGGGCTTTGGGGTGAACTTTGAGGCCGGGTTGAGCATTGATTAAACTCCCAGGTATAGTAAGTCTAGCAGCTTCCCTTTGCCAAAATTTGCTGTGCAGTCTTTTCTTTCCCTGGATGGAGTCTTGGGATAGGCTTTGAGGCCCCACCAAGCAATGATTAAACTACTAGATGTGGCAGTTTCTAGCCTATGTTTTGTGTCAAAATTCACTGTGACAGTCATCTTCCTCTCTGAAGAGATCTGTAGTTAAATTTGAGGCTGGTTCTAGAGGCTGGCTATCTTGGGATTCAAGCCAGGTAGAACTTTCTACCACTTCTGAGAGCAACCAGCTCAAACTTGTGGGTAGGCTATGCTGTTCAAGTTCTACTGCTGGGAGGGACATAGAGCTATTACCAAAATCTGTGTGCTGGTCACTGTGGGCTCTACCTTTTTGCTTTGTTTTCTCCTGACCCTAGATGATCTAGCTCTGCTATTTTCCCCTATACTTCCTGTAACATGAGACTGCAGTAAGCTTCCTGAAAAGCAACTCGAAATGCTAGGAAAGCTGGATGTCTACTTCTAGTTCTCTTTTCCTGCTATGGAAACTATGGGCCCTGGGGAGTCTTTTCTGTGTGGTGCTGTGCCAACTTGCGGGAGGGCTGAAGGCAATGCAATTAAAATATGACTGTTTTTCTTATCTTTTAAATGCAGTTTTAATTCAGTTCTGTGGACCATGCAGATGACTTAGGCCCATTTTGTTTTTTTTTCACCAAGTGTTTTTTTCTGTATAGTTGCTAGTTGAACTTGCTGTGGGGACTAGTGAATCCTGAATCTTCTATTATGCCATCTTGCTAATGTCACCCTAATAGACTTTTTCATGTTTCACTCAGTAGGCAGGCCAATGTGGGTCTAGGAAAATGGGTTCATAATGATGACCAGGTACCACTGTTGTATCTTTGAAACTCAGAAGTAAAATTCCATTAAGATGAGAGAGGAGGTGTGGGAGGCCAAACTGGGAGGATTGTTTGAGCTCAGGAGTTTAAGACCAGCCTAGGCAAGGAAACATAGCGAGATCTCATCTCTTAAAAAAAAAAAACTAGGCATGGTGGTGTGTGCCTGTAATCCCAGCTACTACTTGGGAGGCTGAGGTGGAAGGATCACTTGAGCCCAGGATATTGAGGCTGTGGTGAGCTGTGATCATGCCGTTGCACTCCAGCCTGAGTGATGGAGTGAGACTCTGACTCAACAACAAAGATGAAAGAGGACAGATGTGTTTAGTCTATTTCAATTTTTGACTGTGATTATAGCACATGAAGCTTGCTGCTTGACCCTTGTGCCAGTGATACTGTTGTTTCTCATCATTTAGAATCCTGAACTGCTAATTCTGTCCTCAAAACACAACTTTAAAATTTGTATTTTACTTTCATCTAACTGTTAGTATTTGCCTTTATATATTCATTTGTTCAAGTGTTGTTTGCTTTCTATTGTTCTTTCTAGGTAAAATATCACTTGCGTTTTAGTCATTTCAGTGATCATTTACGTAGGGCATCTGATCGCCAAAAAACCCAAGAATGGAATACATCTATTCTCTTTCCAAAAGTACCTTCTCTAGGCCCCAGAAACCCAGGTGAAGCAGATGGGGGCAATCCTGGTGAGCAGATCCTTAAACATACTTAATACTTTTGTTGCATGCTGTTATTACATGTATGCCTCATTTTTTCAACATGTGAAAAAGTTGTTAATTCATTCTGGCAGTAAATTTTTTAAACTTAATTTTTATTGTGAAAACAAACATATAGAAAACCTTTTACATTTGAAAACTGTCTTGGGATTTCCAGTAAGATGGCAATGGAACAGGTCGGACTGTGAGAGTCTCCACAAAAGCGAGTGTCCATAAAACTCTCGGCATGAGTGGGTGTGTGCCAGTGGGTGAGTGAAAGCCCCTCTGAGGGGAGACTCGGGTTCATGCACCCAGGGCTCTCCTCTGGAGGTGACTGCAACCCCTCATTCCCCTGATATTGGAACCACTGGCACACAGGATCTTCTGTTGTTCTTGGGACTCTCCTGAGAAAAACCTGCTGACTATAGCTGATTCTCATCACCTGGTGCCCAGCCCATACCATCACCTGTGACAGCAAAGTGGCTGGAGCCCCAGATCCCATTGTGGAGAGAGAAGATGGGGGACAGCTGGAGAGGAGTCCTACCACCAATGAGGAAACGCAAACCAGAGCCATTTTCTCTGTCCTGAAACCAGGCAGAGATCTGCATTGCGCTGCCCAGCTCCACCTTACCTCCAACTTGGGACCTGAAGTAATCTCATCAAACTTGGAGAGACAGAAGCCCCTCCCCCACACTGGATCAGACACAGGCACATCAGATCTGAGTGAGAGACTTGACAGGCAGCAAGCTGAGTGAGTCCAGATCTGATCAACCCTCTCTCCACAGTAGTCTGTGGGACATCTGACCCATGCTGACAATCCTATCAGACTCCAGTGAGAGCAGAGGGGAGGGGATGGAGATCAGAGCTGAAAGGAAGTTGGACTTATAGGAATGACCTCAGAGCAAATTTTGTTTCTTGTGTTTCTGTTTGTTGGTTTTGCTCTTTGTTTGTTTTTTGTTTTAGTTTTTTTCTCCCTTTCTTTCTGTTTTTGATTATGTTTTTGTACTTGCTTTGTTTCTGCTATTTTATTCCTAATTTTTAAAGACTTCCTGTTTGTGTGTGGATATTTTTAAGGAACTGTGCATCAATGAGGGTTTTTTGTTGGTTTGTGTGTTTGCATAATTATCTGTATGTTTTAGTTTTTAAAAATATTTTCTGTCTTTGTGTCTCTTTTCAATTGTTAGTTGGTATGCCTGTGTGTTTTCTGTCTTATTCTACTCCCTCTCCACCTTCCTCTCATCCCTTTCCTTCCTTTTCCCATTCTTTTCCTTTTTCTTACTTCATTTTGCTTTCAGGGAGCAAACTACACCCCGACTGCAAGGACAGATTGTAAGGCAGTGGGAAGTGGGTTCCAGGGGCCCACAACTCGTCAGTGGATACTGGGAACTGCAGATAGTTTCTGAATCACAGCTCCTGCCCTCAATTAAATCTCAGAACTGCAAAAAGTATAGCCCAACCCACCGTTCAGCTTCAGAATTGAACAAAGCCAGAGGATCCACATAAAGACTAGGAGATTGAGCAAGCAAGTAAAAGCTACCCCCATCCCTGAAAAACAGAATTAAAAAGAGGTAAAAATGAGGAGGGAGGAAAATCTGAATAAATGAAGAAAAACCAGAAGAAGAATATGGGTCTCACACAGACCCCTGGGAGGGCATCCACTGAGAATACAGACTTTGGAATGCAAACAATGAAGAGCCCCCAGAATGACTGGTCTCAAAGCACAATGCCAGATATCAAGACATTAATAGAGAGAGAATAAATAGAATTGAGGAGAGACAAGAGGAAAGAATAAGTAGTTGATAACTGAGATAACAGCAATAAAGAATACAGTGAATGAAATAAATAACAAACTGATAAGCATGGAAAGCAGAATTAGCCAAGCAAAAGACTTTAAAAGCTTGAGGACCAAAATAAGGAACTCACCCAAACTGTCGAAAACACAGAAAAGAAGCTTAAAAAGACAGAACAAAACTTTGAAGAGATGGATGATTATTTCAAGAGACCAAACCTGAGATTATTTGGACTTCCTGAGGCAGAAAGAGATACAGAGACTACCCTAGAACAAACATTCCATGAAATTATCCAAGAAAACTTCTCTAATCTCATCAGTGATGCAACTATTCAAACACAAGAGAGTCAGAGACCACCTGCAAGACAATAAATGAGAAGACCAACTCCTAGATATGTAGTAATTTGCCCACACAAAGTAGGTATAAAAGAAAAAGTCTTAAAGGCAGCAAGAGAAAAAGGTCAGACCTACTGGGGAAGACAAATTAGAATAGCAGCAGATTTATCTACAGAAACACTTCAGGCTAGGAGAGCTTGGAGTCCAATCTTCAAAGTTCTCAAAGATAAACAATTTCAATCAGGAATTACCTAATCAGCTAAGCTAAGCTTCATCAGTGATGGAGAATTAAAATCTTTCCCAGACATTCAATCCCTGAGAGCTTGGTCTCAATCCCAGACAAGCTCTGCAAGAAACACTTAAGAAAGTATTAAACATAGAGAAAGGAAAAAAAGAATGACAATACTCTTCACAAGAATGCAGGAAAAAGATTAAAAACACACATGAATCAAACCAAAAATCAAAAGAAAGATAACAAACAAATAGCAATAACATCAACAAACTCTGTAAAAACTTCACGACAGGGATAAACTCTCATATTTCAATAATTAGCCTGAATGTGATTCAGGCACCACTGAAAAGACATAGAATGGCAAAATGGACAAAATATCTTAAGGTAACAATATATTGTCTCCAAGAGACTCATCTCACCAGAAAGGACACTCACAGACTCAAAGTAAGAGGATGGGAAACAAAATTTCAAGCAAATGAAACACAAAAGGAAGCAACAGTCATGATCTTAATATCAGACAAAATACCCTTTAAGCTATCAAAATTTTAAAAAGATATGGAAAGTCACTACATAATGATAAAAGGTTCCATCCATCAATAAGAAATGTCCACCCTAAACATATATGTACCCAACATAGGAGCACCAACTTTCATAAAGCAGCATCTAGGTAAACTTAAAAAAGATATTGACTCTAACACCATCATAGCTGGGGACTTAAACACCCCACTCACAACTCTAGATAGATCATCAAGCCCCCCCCCCCCAAAAAAAAGGAGATCTGGAACCTCAATGTGACACTTGACCAAATGGACTTAATTGATACCTGGAAAACACTCCACCCAACAACTATGGAATATACATTCTACTCATCACCACATGGAACATACTCTAAGATTGAACACATCCTTGGCCATTACAAGCATAAATAAAATTCCATAAGATTGAAATCCTGCCATGCACCTTCTCAGACCACAATGGAATAAAAATAAACATCAGCACCAACAAAGGTACCCCCAAACCCACAAAGACATGGACACTAAACAGCATGATGCTAAGCAACTCCTGGGTCAACATGGAAATCAAAGCAGAGATTAAAAGATACTTGGAAACAAATGAAAAAGAAGAAACATCTTACCAAAACCTCTGGGATGCCATGAAAACAGTACTAAGAGGGGAATTCATATCTCTATGAACACACATGAAAAATGGAAAGATCACAAGTTAATAGCCTAGCAAATCATCAAAGAAAGCTGAAAAATCAAGACCACCAAAATCCCAACTTCAGCAGAAGAATCCAGATCACTGAAATAAAAACCCAAATTCAGGACACAGAAGACAAAAAGAGAATATGAAAAAATCAACAAAACAAAAAGCTGGTTCTTTGAAAGGATAAACAAGATAAATGGACCCCTAGCTAGACTGGCCAAGAAAAAGAAGGAAAAAGCCCAAATAAATACAATCATAAATGCAAAAGATCAAGTCACAACAGACCCCGAGGAAATACAAAACAGTATCAGAGAATACTATGTACACATGTATGGAAACAAATTTGAAAACCTAAAGGAAATGGAGGTCTTTCTGACATCACACAACCTCCCCAGGTTGAAACAAGAAGAAATCGAGACACAAAATAGATCAATGTTATTGGTCTGGAAAATGACTATGCCATAAGAAAATTACTATGCCATAAGAAAATTATCTACCAAAAAAGGCCTAGACCAGATGGTTTTCCAACAGAATTCTACAAACATACAAGGAGGAACTGATACCAACCCTATTGAAAGTATTCCAGGCTGTGTAGTATTCCATCATGTATATATACCACATTTTTAAAATCCAGTCCTCTTTTGATGGGCAGCATGATTGCTTTCAGGTTCTTGCTATTGTGAACAATGCCATGATAAACATACGTGTGCAGGTATCTTTTCTATAGAGTGATTTGAGTTCTTCAGCGTATATTCCCAGTAGGGGGATTGAGGGGTCATATGGGAGGTCAATATTTAGAGCTTTGAGGAATCGCCACATTGATTTCCACAGAGGCTGTACTAGTTTACACTCCCACCAACAGTGTAGAAGTGTTCCCTTTTCACCACACCTTCTCCAGCAACTGTTATTTTTTGAGTTATTGATAATTGCCATTCTGACTGGAGTTAGGTGGTATCTCAGTGTGGTTTTGATTTGCGTCTCCCTGATGATTGTGAGGTTGAACATTTCTTCATGTGTCTGTTGGCTGCTCGGATGTCTTCCTTTGAGAAGTGTCTGTTCATATCTTTTATCCATTTTATAATGGGGTTGTTTGTTTTTTTCTTTTCAGCATCATTTGAGTGCCTTTTAGATCCAAGATGTTAAGCCTTTGTCAGACCTGGAGTTGGCAAATACTTTTTCCCAGTCTGTAGGCTGTCTCCCTGCTCTCTTGATGGTTTCTTTGGCTTTGCAGAAGCTTGTCAGTTTAATGTGGTCCCACTTGTCTATTTTATCTCTTATGGCCTGTGGGTTTCAGGTTTTGTTCAGGAATTGGATGCCAGTTCCAATTTCCATGAGGGTATGTCCTTCATTTTCTAAGTTCGTATGGTT
>NW_007253120.1:99251-128460 GCF_000164805.1 Carlito syrichta
CTGCTGGTAATTTGATGGGTATTGCATTAAATCTGTAGACTGCCTTAGGTAAGATGGACATCTTCACAATGTTGTATCTTCCAATCCATGAGCACAGGATATTTTTCTACTTGTTTGTGTCATCTTTGATTTCTTTGAGCAGTGTTTTGTAGTTTTCATTGTAAAGGTCTTTCATGTTTCTGGTTAGGAAGATGCCAAGGTATTTCATTTTTTTTGTGGCTATTGTGAATGGAATTGTGCTTTTTATTTGGGTTTCTGCTTGTTTTATTGGTGTAAAAAAATGCAATTGTCTTTTCACTTTTATTTTATATCCTGAGACTTTGCCAAAGTCCTTTATCAGTGCAAAGAGGTTTTTGACAGATTCTCTTTGGTTTTCAAGGTACATGATCATGTTATCTGCAAAGAGAGGTAGCCTGACTTCCTCTTTTCCTATTTGAATACCCCGGATTGCCTTCTCTTCTCTGATTGTTCTAGACAGGACTTCCAATACTATATTGAACAGGAGGGGTGAGAGTGGGCATCCTTGTCTTATTCCAGTTTTCAGAGGAAATGGTTCCAGTTTTTGTCCATTTAGGAGTATGCTGGCTGTGGGTTTCTCATAGATGCCTTTACTATTTTTTGGTATGTTCCCCATATGCCTGGATGTTCAAGGGTTTTTTATCAAGAGGAGGTGCTGAATTTTATCAAAAGCTTTTTCTGCATCTAATGATATAATCATGTGATTTTTGTTTTGACATCTGTTGATGTATTTAATTACATTTATGGTTTTACGAATGTTGAACCAGTCTTGCATCCCAGGGATGAAGCCTACTCGGTCATGATGGATGATTTTTGAGATGTGTTGTTGAATCCAGTTTGCTAGGATCTTGTTGAGAATGTTAGCATCTATGTTCATCAAATATATTGGCCTGTAGTTCTCTTTCTTTGTTGGGTCTTTACGTGGCTTGAGTATCAATGTCATGTTAGCTTCGTAAAATGATTTGGGGAGAGTTCTGTCTTCCTCAGTCACCTGGAATACCTTCAGTAGGATTGGTATAAGCTCCTCCTTAAATGTTTTGTAGAATTCTGCTGGAAAGCCATCTGGTCCAGGGCTTTTTTTTTGTAGGTAGTTTTCTTATTACGTAGTCAATTTCCTTGATTGTTATTGGTCTATTTAGGGTCTCAATTTCTTCTTGTTTCAATCTAGGCAGGTTGTGTGATGACAGAAAGTCCTCCATTTCCTTAAGGTTTTCACATTTGTTTCCATACAAGTGTACATAGTAGTCTCTAATTATCTTTTGTGTTTCTTCAGGATCAGATGTGATTTCATCTTTTGTGTTTCTGATTGTGTTTATTTGGGCTTTTCTCTCTTTTTCTTGGTCAGTCTAGCTAGTGGACCATCAATATTGTTTATCCCTTCGAAGAACCAGCTTTTTGTTTCATTGATTTTTTGTATTATCTTTTTGTCTTCTATGTCCTGGATTTGTGCTTTTATTTTGGTGATCTGGATTCTTCTGCTGAAATTAGGGTTTTTGTGGTCTTGCTTTTCCAGTTTCTTTAGGTGGCTTGTTAGGCTGTTAATTTGTGATCCTTCCATTTTCTTCATGTGTATTTGTAAGGATATGAATTCCCATCTTACTACAGCTTTCATGGCATCTCAGACATTTTGGTAAGATGTTTCTTCATTTTCATTTGTTTCCAGGTATTTTTTAATATCTGTTTTGATTTCATCATTGACCCAGGAGTTGTTTAGCATCATGCTGTTTAGTGTCCATATCTTTGTGGGTTTTGGGGGACTTTGTTGGTGCTAATGTTTATTTTTATTCCACTGTGGTCCGAGAAAGTGCATGGTAAAATTTTGGGTCTTTTAATTTTGCTTATGCTTGATTTATGGCCAAGTATGTGGTCAATCTTAGAGTACGTTCCATGTGGTGATGAGTAGAATGCATATTCTGTGGTATTTGGATGGAGGGTTCTGTAGGTATCAGTTATGTCCATTTGATCAAGAGTCACATTGAGGTTTCGGATCTTGTTGCTGATTTTTTTGTCCTGGTGATCTGTCTAGGGTTGTTTGCGGGGTATTAAAGTCCCTAGCTATGATGGTATTGGAGTTGATATCTTTTTTTAGTTTAACTACGAACTGCTTTATGAAAGTTGGTGCTCCTATGTTCGGTGCATATATGTTTAGGATGGTTATTTCTTGTTAATACATTGAACCTTTTATCATTATGTAGGGACCTTCTGTATTCTTTTTAATTTTTGATAGCTTAAAGGGTATTTTGTCTGAGATTAAGATCGCAACTCCTCCTTTCTTTTGTGTTCCAGTTGCCTGAAAGTTTTCCCTTCCTCTTACTTTGAGTCTGTGAGTGTCCTTACTAGTGAGGTGAGTCTCTTGAAGGCAATAGAGTCTTGCCTGGTGATATTTTATCCATTTTGCCATTCTGTGTCTTTTCAGTGGTGCATTTAGTCCATTCACATTCAAACTGATTATTGAGATGCGAGAGTTGATCCCTATCATAATGTTCTTACAGAGTTGTTGTTCTTTCTGTTTGTGTGTTGTCTTTCTTTTGGTTCTGGAGTTAGTTCATGTGTGTTTTTAATCTTTTGCCTGTACTCTTGTGAAGAACGTTGTTGTTCTTTTTTCCTTTTCTTCTGTGTTCAATACTTTCTTAAGTGTTTCTTGTAGAGGTGGTCTGGTGGCAGTGTAGGTTCTTAGGGATTGGATATCTGGGAAAGATTTCAATTCTCTCTCACTGATGAAGCTTACCTTGGCTGGGTAGTTTATTCTCAGTTGAAATTGTTTATCTTTTAGAACTTTGAAGATAGGGCTCCAAGCTCTCCTAGCCTGGAGCTTTCTGTAGATAAATCTGCTGCTATTCTAACTGGTCTTCCCTGGTAGGTAGTCTGACCTTTTTCTCTTGCTGTCTTTAGGATTTTTTCTTTTATACCTACTTTGTTTAGGCAAATTATTATGTGCCTGGGAGTTGGTCTTCTCATTTGTTGTCTTGCAGGGTTTCTCTGAATCTCTTGTGTTTGAATTTTTGCATCACTGATGAGATGAGGGAAGTTTTCTTGAATGATTTCATGAATCATTTGTTCCAATGTGGCCTCTGTTTCTCTCTGCCTCTGGAAGGGCAATTACTCTTAGGTTCAGTCTCTCAAAGTAATCATTCATTTCTTGAAGGTTTTGTTCAGTCTTTTTGAGCTTCTTGTCCATGTTTTTGACAGTTTGGGTTAGTTCTGTGTTTTGGTCTTCAAGCTCTGAGATTCTTTCTTCTGCTTGGCTAATTTTGCTTTCCATGCTTATTAGTTTGTTATTTATTTCCATCACAGTATTCTTTACTACTGTTGTTTCTGACATCAGCTCCTTCCTATTTTCCTCTTGTCTCTCCTCGATTTTTTAAATTCTCTCTATTAATGTCTTGATGTCTGGGTTTGTTTCATGTAACCAGTCAGTCTGGGGGCTCTTCATTGTTTGTGTTCCGAAGTCTGTTTTCTCAGTGTCTGACCTCCCGGGAGTCTGTGTGAGACCTATATTCTTCTTTTGGTTTTTCTTCATTTGTGCGGGGTTTTTTGTTGCTATTGTTGTTGTTGTTGCTTTCCCCTTCCCTACTTTTTCCTTCCCTCCACGTCACCGTCTTCTTTAATTCTGTTATTCAGGGGTGGAGGGGTTGTTTTTACTTCTGTTTGTTCAATCTCCTATTCTTCTTTATGTATGTCCTCTTATTTTGTTCAGTTCTGGAGTTGCACTGTAGGTTGGGGGTGGTCCTTTTTGCAGTTTTGAGATTTACTTAAGGGGAGAGCTGTGATTCCAAATCTATCTGTGGGTCCTGTATCCACCGACAGGTGTATGAATAATCTGAAACCCATTTCCCATTGCCTTGGAATCTGTCTGTGCAGTGGGGTCATAGGTTTACTCCCTGAAATTAAATGAGGTTAGCAGAGGGAAGAGAATGGAGCAGACAGTGGGGGGAAGAAGGGGGTGGAGAGAGAGAGGAGTAAGGGGGGAAACAGACGAGTGTACCAGCAAATGGAGAGAGAGACCTAAACTGAAACGGATAAAAACAATAGACCACGGCTACAGACTAACCAACTCCTATACAAAAAAAATTAAAACATACAATGATGCTAACATACAAGCTAACCAACCACCTTATTGGTGTGCTGTTCCTTTACACAATGATATGGTTTACAGAGAGGAGAAAAGAGAAGAAAAGGAAGAGAGAAAAAAAGGAACAAAACAGTAGGAATGGAATCAAGTCATTAAACTAACAGAACCAATCGAGCACACTCTGAGACTTTTCGTTTAAGTCCAGTGTCCTTTCTGCTCTAATTTCTAGCTGTCTTCTCAAGCTGGTAAATTAGTTCACAGTTGGGGTCAGTTGCCCTTGGCCTGCTGTGAAGGACAGTTCAGTTCTTCACTCAATTCTGGCCTGTGTCTGTTTTTCAAGCTTTTTTTCCCCATTTTGGTGCTGTTACTTTGAATTGCCAACAGTTGGTGCTATCTCAGCTGCTCGCCCCAGAGGGGGTGGAGCTGGACAGGAGTCAGGCAGAGGCTGGAGATGGGAGCCTGCCTCAGGGCACATGGGAGGAGACCCATGACTGGTAGGACATCACAGTGGCAGCAGAGGTGGCAGCAATCCCAACAGATCTTGCCTGCAAGGGCTTCAAGGACTGAAGTCGTGGATCACCTTAGGCATGGGTGGCGCGATGTGCTATGGCTGCCATGGTAGCTGCAGTGGTGCCGGCGGCTGCTGTGTCTGTGGCTGCAGTGGTTGTCCAGACTGCTGCGATGCCCCAGCAGTGGCGACTGCTGAGCTCCATGTGAAGAGCAGGCTGCCAACATTGGGATCCGCAGCCCCCAGGAAGAGAGCCAGAGACCCTCTGCATTCTCCTTTGCAGAGGGTCTCATAGACCAGGCTGCCCTTTCACCATCCTACTGGAAGTCCCCTCTTTTTTCTTAAATTTTTTTTTTTAATATGAAGAGATACTTTCTTTTGTAAATGGCATTGTAGTATATAGTTACTGGGAATCAGATAACCTGATTTTTTTTCTTAGACTCAGTTTTTCAGTAGTGTTATGGTCTTAAACACTCTGGGTCAACTTTCTTTATCTGAAAAGTGTTTTGTTTTGGACTAGGGCTCCTACTACCACTAAAATTCTATAATACTAATTATTAGGACTTCAGCCAATTAAATCAGCTGAGAAAGATAATGGGAGAGATTAGAGTAGAATTAGCTTAGTGAATTTTAAAAGTGAGGATATATATAAATTTTTAATTTGAGTAGGAACCCTTAAAATGAGATCTACCCTCTTAAATTTCGACATAAACATTACAGCATTGTTCATTATGGGTGCACTGTTGTGCAGCAGATCTCTAGCTTTTTCACTCTGCATAATTGAAACTCTGAACTCATTAAACAACATTTCCCCATATTACCCTCTCTCCCAACCACCATTCTATTCTTTGCTCCTATGAGTGTATTTTAAAATGCCTCATATAAGTGGATTCATGCAGTATTTGTCTTTTTTATGACTGTTTTATTTTATTCGCATAAATATCAGCCATGTTGTAGCATATGATGTGATTTCTTTCATTTTAAAGACTGAATAACATCTCATTATATATAAAATAAACAATCACATACATTAAAAATATATATGTACATATACACACACCACATTTTGTTTATTCATTCATTTTTTGATAGACATTTGGGTTGCTTTTGCCTCTTGGCTACTGGGAATAATGTTGCAATGAACATGGATGTGAAAATGTCTTTTTGAGATTCTTTTCTATTCATATATATATAATACACACACACACACACACTCTCTCTCTCTCTCTCTCTTTCTCATATATATGATTGCTGAATTATATATAATTCTATTTTTAGTTTAGTTTTTTTTTTTTTTTTTGTGTTGGCGTCTCAATCTGTTGCCCAGACTATAGTGTGGTGGCATGACAATGGCTTACCAAAGTCTCAAACTGCTGGGCTTAAGCCTTAGCCTCTGAGTAGCTAGGACTACAGGCATGTGCTACCATGCCCAGCTAATTTATTTTTTGGAGAGTTGAGGTCTTGCTATGTTGCCTATGCTGCTCTCAAACTTCTGGACTCAAGCATTCCTCCTGCCTCAGCCTCCCAAAATGTTAGGATTAAAGGTGTGAGCTATTGTACACATCCTATTTTTAGTTTAGTTTTTTTTTTTTGAGTAAACTCCGTATCATTTTCCATAGTAGCTGCAGCATTTTACATTCCCACCTACAGTGCACAAGGGGTCAAGTTTCTTCACATTCTTACTACTACTTGTCATTTTCTGGTTTTTGATAGTGACCATTTTAATGGGTGTGAGCTAATTTTGGTTTTGATTTGCATTTCCCTGAGGGTTGGTGGTGTTGAGCATCTTTTCATAAACTCATTGGTCACATGTATATTTTCTTTGGAGAAATGTCTATCCAAGTCCTTTGCTCATTGTTAATAGAGTATTTGGTTTTAGGTTGTTGAGTTATACGGTTTAAAAAAAATATATATATATACTCTGGATATTAACTAATCAGATATATGATATGTAAATATTTTCTCCTATTTCATAGGTTGCCTTTTCACTCTGTGGATTATTTCCTTTGCTGCACAGACATTTTTAAGTTTGATATAGTCCCATTTGTCTATTTTTCCTTTTGTTGTGCTTTTACTGTCATATTCATTAAATCAGTGCCAGATCCTGTCATGAAGTCTTCCCCCTATGTTTTCTCCTAGGAGGTTTTTGTTTGTTTGTTTTTAAGTTTTAGGTCTTATGTTTGGAGCTTTAATTCACTTTGATTCATTTTTTGTGTATGATGTAAAGTAAGGATCTGGTTTCATTCTTTTGCATGTGGGCATCCAGTTTTCCCAATTCCATTTTTTGAAGAGACAGTTCTTTCTCCATTTTGTGGTCTTGGCACCCTTTTGAAGATTATATGACCATATATGTGAGGATTTATTTCTGGGATCTCTATTTTGTTTCATTGGTCTATATGTCTGTCTTTATGCCAGTGACATGCTCTTTTGGATATAATATCTTTATAATATGATTTTAAATCAGAAAGTGTGAGGCCTCCAGATTTGCTGTTCTTCTTGAGAGTGTTTCGGCTATTCAGGGTTCTTTGAGATTCCATATGGATTTTAGGACCTTATTTTTTATATTTGCAAAAAATGTTATTGGTATTTTTATAGGGATTGCATTGAGTCTCCAGGTAACTTAGGTGGTATGGACATTTAAAAAATATTAAGTCTTTCAATGAACACAGAATATCATTCTACTTATTTGTGTCCTCTTTAATTTGTTTCAGCAATGTTTTGTAGTTTCAGTGTTGTGTAGTTTTCATCTACTTGGTTAAATTTATTCCTTATTTTTTCTTTTTTATTCTACTGTAAGTGGAATTATATCACTGCTTGTTTTGAGCTTCATTTCTACCTCATATGTCCAGTGTATGGAGATGTAGTCCATTCCAGACTTCTATAATAGAATACAACAAATTGAGTAATTTTTAAATAATAGAAATTTATTTCTCATAGTTCCAGAGATTAGGAAGTCCAAGATCAAGATGCCTGCAGATCCAATGTCTAGTGAGGACTCGCTCTCTGCTTTCAAAATGGCACCATGTTGCTGTATCCTCTGGAGGGCACTAACACTGTGGTCTCATATGGCAGAAATGGAAAAGGGCAAAATGGACTTGGGCATTCCTTTCAATCTTTTTGATAAGAGTGCTATTCACATTCCGAGGGTTGGAGTGCTCATGATTTATCACTTTCTCAAAGACCCCACCTTTTAATACTATTCCATTGGGTATTAGGTTCCAACATATGAATTTGAAGGGACCCATACATTCAAACTATAGCAAGAGGGCTGTCTAATATTTGTTTGAGTTCTCATTTAGTTTGACTGATTAAATTACATAAAGCAACAGTACCATTTTCATACAATATTTTAGTTTTGGGAAGGTGGCAATACAAGTTTATGGTATTCATTCTACATTGTATCCCAATCACAATAGGTGTTTGTGAAATTGTTTTGTTCTCTGCAATACGTTTTAACTTACCTGAACTTCCTTCTTTGTTTGCATGGCTGTTTCTTTTCTTAATACAATGAATTTGACAGTCTTTTTTTTTCTTCTTCTCATTTAGGGTACATCAAAGAAGGATTTCTGACTGTACAGCATTCCTTAGATAAGGCCATCATGGTATATCACAATGGCAGAGCCATAGAAAGGATATTTGATAATGTCACCATTCTTGTTAAGAGATTTCCATACCCTGCTTATTATAAAGATTCCTTTATGTGGGCATTTTTGGCTTTCTTCTCTTCGACACTTTTATTTTTATTTTTTCAAAATTCACTTTCCCTCATCCAGACCATTGCAACAGAAAAGGAAAAGAAATTAAAGGTAACTTCATTTTCTTTGTAATATTTTGATTCTGTGGTACAGATTTGTGTGGAAGGTTGGATTATGTATATACATTTGGCACTGGTGAATGGTTATGCTGTAGTAACATTATGCAATCATGGATTGACTAGAGGGTATACTATGTCATTTATCAGTTTTCTGATATTTTGCTTTTATCTACATTCTTGATATGGCTTGCAGTTTTATTGACTAAATGACTATTTGACAAGAATCCTATGGTGAGAAGTCAAATATTAAATGCCCTGAATCTTTTTTGGACTAAAAAGGGAACAAAGAAATAATTATATGAGCTCTTGAATTAGATAAATTTAAGATACACTTCATTTCCAATATTCTGTGATTCTTTTTATTTTTTTTTTGAGTTGGAGTCTCACTCCATCACCCAGGCTGGAGTATGGTGGCATGCTCACCACCACCCCAGTGTCAACCTGCTGGGCTTAGGTGGTCCTTCCGCCTCAGCCTTCCAAGTAGTGGAACTACGGGCACACACCATCACATCCAGCTAATTTTTCTGATGTATCGTAGAGATGAGGTCTCACCAAGTTGCCCAGGCTGTTCTCGAACCTGTGGGTTCAGACAATCCCCTCACCTCAGCCTTCCAAAGTGCTAGGACTACAGGCTTGAGTCACCACATCCAGCCGATTCTATGATTCTTTACCAAGTTTTACTCCTTCAAATCTCCTTTGAGATGCCTTTCAATATTAAGGCAAACGAGATCATATTGTAAAGAATAGTGCTATTCATATTGTAAAGAATAGTGCTTTCTCTCTGACATTAGAGAGAAAGCTACTGGTTCATCTGCTTATTAATTTGTTCAATATTTATTTATTAATTACCTTTGTTCCAGGGACTCTGATAGGTTTAAATCCTGACTTTACCTATTATTAACTCTTTGGTTATAGCCTGCTTTCTCAGATATAAATGGAAAATAACATCTAATTTTTAGGGTTATTATAAGGGGATTAAATGTAATATTATTTAAAAAAATATCTAGGGAAGTCTCTGACATGTTCTAAGTATTTAACAAATGGTAGTTAAAGAGAAGACAGAATTCCTACTCACACATTGTTAAAGGCTTAGTTGAGATATTAGAATACTGAGTTCATTTATAATATGACAAATACCTAAGGGGGTGGGAAAAAGTTTTATTTATTTTTTTAACTGTGTCATTTGTCTTTAATTTCTTCAAGAGAAAAAAGTCCTTGACTCCTCTAATATCTGAAAATGAATCTTTGACTATTTAAAAAAACTATTATAGAGATATGGAGTACACGTGAGGATTAACTACATAGGAAGGCTGCATGCAGGTGAAGTTTGGGCTTCCAGCTGGCCCTCCTTCCCCTGGTAGTGGATCTGGTACTTTTGTGTTGTTATGTGCCTTCCCTCCCCTAGCAGTGCTCAGTGACTGCTGATCTCTCCTTTGTGTTCATGTGATTATTGTTCAGGGCCCACCTATTAGTGAGAACATGAGGTATTCGTTTCTTTGTTTCTGTGATAGATCACTTAGTATGATGGTCTCCAACTCCATCCAATTTGCTGCAATTTTGTTCTTATTTATGGCTCCATAGTACTCTATCATGTATATATACCATATTTTCTTTTCCAGTTCACTTTCGATGAGCAGTAGGGTTGCTTCCATGTTTTAGCTAATGTGAATAGTGTGGTGATAAACATGTATGTGCAGGTGTCTTTTTGTAGAATGATTTATGTTCCTCTGGGTATATTCCCAGGAGGGAGATTGCTGGATCATATGGAAGGTCATTTTTTAGTTCTTTTAGAAATTGCCATACGCTTTTCTTTTCTTTTTTTTTTTTTTTGAGTTGGAGTCTTACTCTGTCGCCCAGACTGGAGTGCAGTGGCCACTCCCAGCCACCACAGCCTCAACCTGCTGGGCTCTGGTGATCCTTTCGCCTCAGCCTTCCAGGTAGCTGGAACTACAGGTGTGCACTACCATGCCCAGCTAGTTTTTGATTTATTGTAGAGATGAGGTCTCGCCAAGATGCCCAGGCGGGTCTCGAACCCGCAGGCTCAGGCAATCCACTCACCTCAGCCTCCCAAAGTGCAGGATTACAGGCTGAGCCACCGAGCCTGGCTGCCATACTGCTTTTCATAGAGGCTGAACTAGTTTGTACTCCCACCAATAGTGTAGAAGCATACCCTTTTCATGTGAATGCCATAAAAGCTAAGATAGACAAGTGGGACCTCATCAAACTGACAAGCTTGTGCAGTGAAAGAAGCCATTAGGAGAGTAAAGAGACAAACCACAGAACGGGAGAAAATGTTTGTGAATTATGCATCTGATGGGAGAAAATGTTTGTGAATTATGCATCTGATAAAGACACAACATCCTGGATCTGCAAGGAACTCAAGAGAAGTGAAAGGAATAAAAACAAACAACCCCATTAAAAAAGTGGGTAAAGGTCATGAACAGACTTCTCAGAAAAAGTTATTCTTGAAGTACAGAGGGGTTGATGAGCAATCAAAATAATAGGAGTTCATCAGGTAGATTGCACTGGGGAATGAGGTTTGGAATAGTATAATGTTTCTATCAGTATTACCTTCAGAAAAATGACTCTGGAAAGGGATATGAAGAATGATTTAGACCAGGGGTTGAGCATCTTTTCATGGAAAGAACAGATAGTAAATATTTTAGGCTTTGTGGGCCACATGTGTCTCTGTTACATATTCTATCTGCTTCTTTTTTTTTATAACTCTTTTGGTAACTCTTTATTTTAATATAATTGTAAACATCTAGAAAATAAGCAAGAATAGTACAAAGAGTTTCTGCATATTCTTTACCCACAATGGGAATGCACATAAGCACACTGAGGTAAAGAGGCATAATGTTCTTCAATGTAACTCTCAAATTGTTCAAAAACACAGCATGCATACACATTTCGTTTTAACCATTTAAAAATCTAAAAACTATTTTTAGCTCTCAGGACATACAAAGATAAACTGTGGGTTGGATTTGGCCCATGGGCCATTGTTTGCTGACAAAGTTTGACAATGATGACAAGACTAAAGGCATGGAACTAATTATGAGATAATTGTCATAGACCATAGAAAAGCAGAGAAGGCCTGAGCTAGGGTTGTTTAGTGTAGGAGAATTCAGAGGGAAGAGTTTTGGAAATATTTAGGAGGTAAAAATCAGTGAGAATGGATACGTATGTAGTTAACTTCAAATTCCAGGATTTTACACACATACTTCTTTCAATGACTTTCTTTTCCATATACCAGGTTGTTTTTAAGGTGTTTTGGGGGAGGGTCTACTTATCAAATTATATTGGGGTTGAGTAAATATTCTGTGTTCCCCGAGGGGACAGTGATGCTTGGATTTAATGAAGACAGATTGGGATATAAAGCAAAATCATTCTTCTGGGCAAGGGATTATTCCTAATCCAAGGTTTTCTGCTTATATGAATGAAATTATCATCCCTCTAATTACTCAGACTTGAAACTTGGTGATACTGGCCTTATCAGTGTAGTGTAGTGTAGTATTTAAGAGTCCCACCAGCCCAGCCTTCATAACTTTTAGGTAAATTTTTTATATTTCTGTGTGCCTTATCTGTAAAATGGAGATAAAAATACTTTTACCACATAGAGTTGTGATGTTTATGGATTCTACTTTTGAATGCACAGGAAATATTAGGTATAGCTATTGATATTAGTTGTCTTTTTAATTTTCTTTGGTCCTTGTGTCTGGTATATGTGAAATAACAAAAATTCTTTCTGCTTTCAAATGTTTCATCTGCTTCTTTCTGTTTATGGTAATGAAATTTTCTAGTTCAACTCTTATTAATTTTTCATCATCCAGCTATTTCAGAAGACTTCTCATTGAGTTTCTTAAACATTGTCTCTCCTTAGTCTTATTTCATCTTAAGCCCTTTTCCTTGCAGTTAAAATAGTTTGCTTTGAACCACCTTTTATTTTGTTTTATCTGATTGGAATGTCTTTCTCTCTCTTGTCTAACTGTTGATTAATCTCTTTGAAATCTATTTTCAACTTTGCACTGTGATTTGCCAATTTTCTTTTTGTGTCTCCAGGTCATGGAGCATAAATTTAAATCAGGTGGATTAAGTTATTAATTACCTTTTCATTTTAAATTGAAGTATAAAATGCAAATTTATTCTTTTTGATGTCTTTTTTTTCAAGATGTTCTGGCTATTTTATGTGCATTTAATTTTCATATTAATTAATTAATTAATTAATTAAATTTTTTTTTTTTTTGAGTTGGAGTCTCACTCTGTCTCCCAGACTGGAGTGCAGTGGCCGCTCCCAGCCACTGCAGCCTCGACCTGCTGGGCTCCGGCGATCCTTCCGCCTCAGCCTTCCAAGTAGCCAGAATTATAGGCATGCGCTACCATGCCTGGCTGATTTTTTGATTTATTGTAGAAATGAGGTCTTGCCTCCCAGGTGGGTCTCAAACCCGCGGGCTCAGGCAATCCACTCACCTCAGCCTCCCAAAGGTGCGGGATTACAGGCTGCGCCACTGAGCCCGGCTCATATTAATTTTAGAACAAGCTTGTCAATATCTACAAAAAGGCCTGCTGAGATTTTGTTTGGGATTTCATTGACTTTATAGATCAATTTTGGGGAAAAGAGATATCTTAGCAATATTGAATCTTCCATGTAGTCTACATTCTCTCCATTTATTCAAGTCTTCTATAGTTTATTCCTGTAATGTTTTTGAAATAGCTAATAAAATATGTAAAATAATCGTAATAGCTTGCTCAGCATAAATAACTCCATTTTGTTAAAATCCTCCATTAGCTGTCTGCTTGACCTAAAAATGACCCCCCCCAGTGTGTACATGTGATTGTTGTAATATTCCCATGACTACAGACCCCTGAACTATTCACACTGCCTTGTTCCTCTGAGCTGTTCATGCTGACTGTTTGAAAACTCCCTAGCTACAAGTTCTGTGTAATTGTATGCTTTGTTAGCTGAAATCAGATGTTGCACCAAAAAATTGTTCCTTGCAAAATTCCCCCTGCCACATCCCCATATTTTAATCCTATATTTTGTTCCCTTTTATTTTTATTTCCTTTTTCCCTCACCCTCCTGCTATGTGGCCCACTTGTGGTTTTTGCCTTTATAAGCCTCTTGCTAGTTTTGCTTGGGGTCGAGAGCTTTCCTGGCATGAGCCTACTCTTGACCACATGCTAATAAAGCACTCATAATTCAACCTCAGTGTGCTGGCAATTCTCCTTTCTCGCAGTTTGGCCATAACATTTGGAGGCCCCAGTGAGATAATCACCAGCTTGAGCAGCAGCTTCGTTCTGGCTCTCTCCGGTTTGCTGGAGAGGTTGTAGGGGAGGCACCTCCTGAGTCATGTCAGGGCCCCTTGACCTCTCATCTGGCTCAGAGGGAAGTGGAATGGCTGCTGGCAGCTTATTGCCTCAGAAAGAACCTGAGTTCATCTGCATTCCCCTAGGAGGTAAGAATCTGTTTTGTTCTGTTTGTGGCCACAATTCTGTTTAAGGGAGTCATGACCTGATGAGGTCACCCTTTGGACACTATTCATTAGGCCAAGATGTTGGCTGAATAGAGTCCTCCGGTTTTCTGCCCTGAGGTTGTTCTAGGGATCTGTAACTCTTCTGACTTGGTCTGGATGTGCCCTGTCTATCATTGTGTTTTAACTGTTTGCTTGCTGTTTTCTCATTGTTTGTTATGGGTTCACAGAATTCATGACCTGTCAGTGTTCTGGACTGTATGTTAAAAAATTTCTCTGTTGCCCTTGCTGAGGACTACGGTATCTGCCTTTCAAAAGGCAGGCTCCAGACCTCTGTAAAATAGATTGGCTTGCATTTAATTTTGGTTGACTCTCTAGAGGGTCTTTGAATGTTCATGTTACTAAAATCTGTTTGGAAGGTCATCACAGGGACTCCTGGTCACCTGGACCAGATTCCTTATATCAACCAATGGTTAAGTTTGTTCTGAAACCCGCCCCCTTGGTTAAAAATATGTTCTTTTAAAACTTAGGACCCTTCCCGTAAACCACACTATACAGAGACAGAGCTTCTAACTTGAAAACAACAGGGTGCTACATGCAAAGGCCCTTGGCTAACTCTTCAAGGAAAGCTTGTTTTACCTGTATCTCAAAAGAATGAAATCTTGCCAAAATCCCCTGTTCTCAGAGAAACCATGGGTTTTAACCTCCCTGGTAAAATCAATCATGCATACTCATTGTCCCACCTGGGATGATTGCCAGTAGCTTATTTTAACCCTGTTTACTTCTAAGAAGCCAGAGTGCATTAGAGCTGAGGCTAAAAAGTCTGTTTTTGCCTTAGTGGCTGGTACAGAGAAGAAAAGTCAGGAAATGTTAGAGGAGGTTTTTCCCTCCTTTTGCCCAGATTGGAACCCTAACACTTTGGCAGGGTCTAGAACATTAAAAAAAAAACTTATCACTGGACTCTATTAGCAGGTTTGAAGGGGGCAGGCTGGAAACCTATCACTCTTTCTAAAACCATTGAGATTCTCCAAGGACCTGAGAAATCTCCAGAGGCATTCCTTGAGTGCCTCCAAGAGGCATTTTGGACCTATACCCCTTTTGATCCGTTGGCTCCTGATAATGCTCAAGCTATCATTGACATTTGTGACTCAGGCAGCTCTGGACATCTGGAAAAAGTTACAAAAACTTGAGGGCTTTGCAGGAATGAATGCTTAAAGTAGCGCAAAAGGCTTTTAATAACCAAGATGCTGAGAAATAGAGACAGGCAGTACAGGCAGCTGATAGAGCTGCAAGAAGACAAGTCAAAGTCCTGGTAATGGCCCTCTAAGCCCTGGGAACTGATTCCAAGCCCCCTCGTCAAAAGTCAGATAACTAGAAGGGTCAGAAAACTGGACGTATTTGGCTGGCAAAGAACCGGTGTGCCTATTTTAAGGAACTAGGGCATTGGGTCAAAGATTGCCCTAGCTACCCACAGCAAGAGGACCCTAAGTCAGTTCTGGTTCTGCCTTGTGCTGGAGAGACTGGAAATGACTTGAACTGAAGAGGCCAGGGCTCTTTTTTCTTAGGCTCCCAAGAGCTCATGGTAACTGCCACTATCGGGGGCCACCCAGTTCAACTTTTAGTGGATACTGGGGTTAGAGCACTTGGTCCTAAAGTCACCATTTGGACCTATGTCTAAAAAACCGATCTTGGTCCAAGGGGCAACAGGGGCAATTACCAGTTGCAAATTCACTTCTAACTGGACTGTCAATTTGGGACAGAAATGAGTCACCCATTCATTTCTCATAGCTCCGGACTGCCCATTCCCTCTTATGGGCTGGGACTTACTTCAAAAGTTAAGAGCCACCATTGTTTTTTCACCTGACAAAACTGAAATGTTTGTTCCTACTGCCTATCAGATGCTCTTAACTGTTCCACTTTCTGAAGAATATCTTTTAACTTCTTATAAGTCCCTTACTGAAAATGCCTCATTGAGGTTACTTCTACAGTTACAACAGGAGTTTTCTTTGGTCTGGTTGGAAACCAACCTGCTGGGATTGGCGAAACATCATCCTCCAGTCATGGTAAGTCTACTGACATCAGCTACCCCTATTCACGTTTGAGTAACTCATGAGTTTACAGGCCCAGAAAGGGATTGCTCCTCACATCAAAAAAACTCTTAGCAGCTAATATTCAAACACCATGTAAGTCGGCATGGAACACTCCCTTCTTGCCAGTTCAAAAACCAGGAGTTTCTGACTACTGACCAGTTCAAGACTTAAGGGAGGTCAATAAGCAGGTTGAAACCATCCATCCTACTGTTCTCAACCCATACACATTACTCAGCCTGCTTTCCCCTTAACATCAAGTGTGTACTCAGCCTGCTTCCCCCTCAACATCAGGTGTATACTGTGCTGGATTTAAAAGATGCCTTCTTTTCTATCCCTTTGTCCCCTGTCAATTAAGCCATCTTTGCTTTTGAATGGACAGATCCTGACTCGGGGGATACCAGTCAGCAAACTTGGACCTGGTTACTGCAGGGTTTCAAAAACTCCCTAACCCTTTTTGGGGAAGCCTTGCAACAGGATTTGTCAGGGTTTCATGCCTTACACCCTGAATGTACTCTACTCCAGTATGTAAATAATCTCTTGCTTATTGCTGCAGACTTGTACACTTGTTTAAAAGATACCAAGGCTCTGTTACAGCTCCTCCAAGACTTGGGCTACTGTGTGTCAGCAAAAAAGGCACAGCTCTGCTCAACTGAAATTTCCTAAATGGGATACTGGCTAAAAATGGGTAAGCGAGCCCTGACCTTGGCCCAGAAAAAAGCCATTCTTTAGAGTCCCATGCCAACCACCAAGAAACAGGTATGGGAATTTCTGGTGGCAACAGGGTATTGCTGGCTATGGTTCCCAGGATTTGCCGAAATTGCCAATCCCTTGTACACAGCCACTGCAGGAAATCAGTCCCTAGAATGGACTGCTACTGAGGAACAAGCGTTCCAGCAGTTAAAAACAGGTCTTACCCAAGCCCTGGCTTTAGCCCTCCCAGATGCTACCCAGTCCTTCCACTTGTTGTTCATGAACAATGAGAAATTGAAAAACGGGTCCTCACTCAAACCTTAGGACCCTGGAGGAGACTGGTGGCATACTTGTCAAAAAGATTGGACCCAGTGGCTTCTGGCTGACCCTCTTGTCTCTGGGCCATTGCAGCCATGGCCATACTAGTTAAGGAAGCAGATAAATTGACTTTCGGTCAAAACCTGTCTTTAACTGTTCCCCATGATATTGAAACTCTACTGCAAGGAGCCTCTGGCTGCTGGATGTCAAACGCTCACATCATCCAGTATCAAAGCCTCTTACTTGACCAACCTAGACTAACTTTCTCTCCTACTCAGTGCCTCAATCCAGCCACTCTGCTGCCCAATGATAATCCAGAAATGCCAGTTCATGACTGTAAAGATATGTTGGACATCAGGTCAGCCAGCCTGATCTTCGGGACACTCCCTTATGCCAGGCTGATGCTAATCTGTTCTCAGATTGGTGAAGCCTGGTAATAGAGGGAGTCCACAAGGCTGGTGCAGCTGTAATCATGGTTCATGATGTAATCTGGTCACAGGCATTGCCTCAAGGTACCTCGGCTCAAAAAGTTGAGTTAATTGCTTTAACTCAGGCCCTACACTGGGGAACAGGAAAGCAGGTAAACATCTTCACTGACAGCTAGTATGCCTTTGCTACACTCCATGTGCATGCCATGATCTACAAGGAATGAGGTCTTACTGTGATGGGTAAGACTATAAAAAACAAGGAAAAAATCTTAGCCCTCCTAGAGGCTATATGGCTCCCTAAAGAGGTAGCTGTCATTCATTGCAGGGGACACCAAAAATCAGACACTCCAGAAGCAACTGGGAATCACCTAGCAGACCAGTCAGCTTGAGAGGTGGCAGAACTTCCAGTTGAGCCTCTGACTATCTTGCTAACTAAAACTTTTCCAGCTCCTTCTCTCCCTAAATAGCCTACCTATACCCAAGAGGAGAAGAAACGGGCGGACCTAGCAGGAGCTTATAAAAACTCCACTGGATGGTAAATCAAGAACTCTAAAATTATTTTACCTAAAGACCTTAGACACACCTTGGTAAAACAACTATATTCTACTACTCACTTGGGAGGTACCAAAATAACTGAGCTGTTAAACTGTATTTTTAATCATATTAATAACTTAAAGAACATAGCTGCAATGGCAACTGCCTTGTGCCATGCCTGTGCCCAAGTCAATGCAAAGCAAGGGCCCAGACCTCTGGATGGCATCAGGGCCTGAGAATTAAGTCCTGAAGAAAAATGAGAAATAGATGTCACTGAAATAAAACCTTCCCATGTGAGGTATGGCTATCTGCTGGTGTTTATTAATATTTTTTTCTGAATGGGTAAAAGCCTTTGCCACCAAAAATGAAACCACGCTTACAGTTACAAGGTTTTTGTTAAATGAAATTATTCCTAGGTTTGGGCTCCCCCTCTCTATTAGCTCTGATAATGGTCCTGACTTTACCTCATCCATAGTAGAGCTGGCTAGTAAAACACTAAACACTGACTGGAAATTACAATGTGTTTACCGACCACAGAGCTCTGGACAGGTAAAATGCATGAACCAGACTTTAAAATCTACTTTAACCAAATTAATTATAGAGACTGATAAAAAATGGGTAAGCCTTTTGTGTTTAGCTCTTCTTTGAACCTGATGCACCCCATATAAAGTTGGATTTACCCCATATGAAGTTAGTTTGGGAGACCCCCTTTTCTGCTGCTCCAGTTGTGAGATCCCATCCCAGAAAAAAATACTAATCAATCTCTGTTAAAGTATCTCCAGTCCCTTCAGCAGGTCCAGGCTGCTGTCCACTCTGGCATCTGTGCTGTTTTGCCCACTCCGTCTTCCACACCTTATCATCCATTTCAGCCTGGAGACCTGGTTTTCATCAAAAAGTTCCAAAAGAAAGGACTAACTCCTGCCTGGAAGGGACCCTTTATCATCATCACTACCATTCCAATAGCACTCAAAGTCAACAGGATACTGGCCTAAATTCATCATACTCGAGACAGGAGAGCCACGGAAACTGACATAGCTCTACCTTGCTCAGCCAACTGGACTGCAACAAGGAACCCTAAAAACCCTCTCAAAATCACCCTCTGAGTTCACCAACCTGCTTCAACCACACCACAGGCTGACCAACTGACACACACCTAAAACGTATATGCTTATAGCGGTCCTGAAGGAACCCTTTCATTCAATCCTCCTGGTCTTCCAGCAACTCGCCAAAAACATGCTGCCCTCCTATTAGTGCCTGCCTTAATCAGGTTAAGTGTAGCTGGAACAGCTGCAGTAAGCACCGCAGCCCTGGTCCACAGAGAAATGGGACTAACTAACTTTGCACAGGACAATAATTCTGACTTAAATTACATGCAATCTGCTATAGACCAACTCCATTACCAGGTGAACTCACTAGCAGAAGTTGTCCTCCAGAATTGTAGAAGCCTAGACTTGCTTTTCTTATCCCAAGGGGGACTTTGTGCTATTCTCGGAGAAGCTTGTTGTATCTATACAAACAAATCTGGATTTATTAAAGGCACCCTCCAAAAGATCTGAGAAAATATTAACAGGCGACAAAGGGAAATAAATAATAATAAATCTTGGTTCCAATCCTTGTTTGATTGGAACCCCTGGTTAACAACTCTCATCACAAGTTTGGCTGGCCTACTTATTTTCCTTGTCCTCGGTTTACTTATATGGCCCTGTATATTCAATTGCTTTATCAATTTTGTCAAACAACGAATCAATTCTGTAAAACTTATGCATGTAAGATCCTATTATAATTCCATACCCATAACCGATGAGTCAGTGAATTAACTCATGTACAACCAAAAGGGGGGAATGAAATAGCTAATGAAATATGTAAAATAATTGCAATAGCTTGCTTGACATAAGTAACTCCATTTTGTTAAAATCCTCCATCTTAGCTGTCTGCCTGACCTAAAAATGACCATCCCCAGCGTGTACATGTGATTGTTGTAATGGTCTCATGACCACAGACCCACAGCCTTGTTCCCCTGAGCTGTTCACACTGACTGTTTGAAAACTCCCTAGCTACAAGTTGCACATAATTGTATGCTTTGTTAGCTGAAATCAGATGTTATGCCAAGAAATTGTTCCTTGCAAAATTCCCCCTGCCACATTCCCATATTTTATTCCTATATTTTGTTCCCTTTTGTTTTTAGTTCCTTGTTCCCTCACCCCCCCTGCTATGCAGCCCACTTGTGGTTTTTGCCTTTATAAGCCTCTTGCTAGTTTTGCTTGGGGTCAAGAGCTTTCTTGGCATGAGCCTACTCTTGACTGTGCGCTAATAAAGCACTCATAATTCAACCTCGGTGTGCTGGTGGTTCTCCTTTCTTGCAGTTTGGCTATAACATTTTGACATTTTCAGTGAATAGGTCTTACATAATATTTTTATTACATTTATCCTACTTATTGCCTCTTTATTATTGTCTTGTAAATGGTATAGCTTTTTAGTCTTTCAAGTTGAGATTGTTGCTAATATACAAAAATTAAATGTGATCTTTTATCTGTGACCTTGCTAAACCTATTTATTTATTAGTTCTAGTCTTGTGTATGTATATGCTTGCGGACTCTATGATTTTCTACTTACAAGCTCATGTTGTCTATGAATAAAGACAATTTTACCTCTTCTTTTTTAATCTGCATGCCTTTTATTTCTTTTTCTTATCTGATTATACTAGCTAGACCTCCTGTACATACAGTGTTAAGTAGAGATGACTCAGACAAGTTTGTTTGTTCTGATGTTGGGGGAAAAGCATTCAGTCTTTTATTGTTAAGTATAACATTATCATGAGGCCTCGTCTCTACAATCAAATAAAAAACTAGCCAGGCACGGTAGTGCATGTCTGTAGTTCCAGCTACTTGGAAGGCTGAGGCAGGGGGATCACTGGAGCTCAGCAGGTGGGCGCTGGGGTGGCTGTAAGCATGCCACTGCACCCAGCCTAGGCAATGGAGTGAGACTCCAACTCAAAAAAAAAAAAAAAAAAATTCGGTGTCCAGACAAAATTTTATTGTCTTTGGCTGCTGTCCTACCACAATGGCAGAATTTAGTAATAGTGTGTAATTTGCTACAGCTAAAATATTTACAATTTGTCCTTTTACAGAGTAGTAGATCCCGTGTGTAGAGGATGGTTTTGTTCCTACATGGCATGTTAGTCAATTTAATTGTTTCTCCTGAGAATGAAGTCTTGATCACTTAATTTATGTTACCCCTACTGGGTTTTATTTTATAAAACAAGTTCCCCTGTTTTCATTTATGTCTTCTACTATTACTCAGATTACTTTACTTTAGGAAATACTATACTTTAGGAAATACTAGTACTTTTTAAGTACACTTATTTTTCCTACTTAAAATCTCAACTGTAGTTATATATTTGCCATGATATTAAGGGGCCTTGATGGTCTGAGAAAAAGGCATCTGGCACTAATAGTTTAGATGGCACCTGTGAAATGACTTGGGGTATATAGAGTTGGTTTTCTGAGTTCATGAGTTGTAAGTTGCTTTTAACACTACCTCCTGCGGATAGACTTGACTGGTATGCACTTTAAAAAAGACTGATAAAAGCCAAAATTTATTAACCCTCCAATATTTTTGTCCCTATCACTTGGTAAACTCTTTCTAAGAAAACTTAGTTTTGCATACAAAGTGTTTATATTTGATAAGTTGAAACTTAACAGAAGTACTTGTTCATTCCAATTATCTGCACTAGTAGATGAGAAATAATGGTGCAGTCAGTTTTATTTGATTGTGTAGTACTTTATACAATGTCTGAAGCAGGCACACTTCTAGTTAGTATTTCTGGTTCATTATGATTGTGTCGGAAGGGAAAATTGTGTGTTTGATCTACAGTAAAACTTTTCATGATCATTGAGAGTTGATTGTTATTACTTGCCAATTGAAACTTGATATTGAAACATTTTTAAGAAATGCACTTTTACCTGAAATAAAACTATTAAAAACAAAAAAAAATTATCTATAAAATTTTGGTAGATGCCCTTTATCAGGTTATTTCTTAGTTTACTTAGAGTTATCAGGAATGCATACTGGGTTTCATGAAATGCTTTTTATGCATTGTATTAGTCTGTTTTGCATTGCTATAAAAGCATACCTGAGATTAGGTAATTTATAAAGAAAAGACATTTATTTGGCTCATGCTTCTGCATGGTGCCAGCATCTGCTTGGTGTCTGGTGAGGCCTTAGGAGGTTTTTACTCATGGTTAAGGGGAGATGGCATGTCACATGACAAATGCAGAAGCAAGAGAGAAAAGGGAGATCTCAGACTCTTTTAAACAACCAGTTCTTATGTTAACTAATGGAATGAGAATTCAGTCATTGCCATGAGAATGACACCAAATCATTCATGAGGGAAATGTCCCATGACCCAAACACTTTGCAACAGGTGCCATGTCCAATATTGGAGGCCATATTTCAACATGAGGTTGGAGGGGTCAAATACCCAAATGATATCATGCATTTATTGAAATGATCACATGGTTGTACTTTTTTTAGCCTTCACTTTTTGGAAAGAGTCTTTATAGAACATAAAGTAGCCTGGATTGGCTCATGGGTTGTAGTTTGCTTATCTCTGTTATAATCTATAATTAAAGTTGATTTACCTTTCTGGTTTATTACTTCAAGGGTAGAGCATAACAAAAATAAAAGGGGTCTCACATTTTGAATCTGAAATTTTTATTAAGTGTTTCTTGTGTCAGAGTCATAACCAGTAAGTTACTGGGACAAAGATCTCTGGCTTCCGAATTTTCAGTTGGAATCACAGCACTGCCACTCACTAGATAGATGACTTTGATCAGCTTACTTGATTATTCTGATCCTTCATTTCTTCCTCTGTAAAATGGTGATAGTGATGTTTTACCTATTTGACCACTTTTTTGGTGGGAATTAATTAGATAATACTTGTGAATGCATTTGAAAACAACAAATTGTTTTACATGATATTTGGTTTGTTTTAACCCTCCCACAGGAATACCAGCTCATGATAGGACTCAGTAACGCTATGCTCTGGGCTTCATATTTTGTCACAGCCTTATTGCTACATTTAATTTTCATCTGTTTACTGTGCATGGCTTTGTTTCTCAAGGCAAGTATATGAATGCAACATGCTGAGCTAAACTCTGGAAGGTAAAGGAATTGCAGTGTGGGCTTAGTGGGTTTTAGTTTGCTGAAGAGTAAATGTGTTTTTCATTGATTCTACTGTAGAAAGTTAGCAACTACTCAATCTATCAGCAAACAAATTGATAGACGTAGATTGATGGCTCTTCATGAGAAAGGAGTTATTTAGTTAGCGTTCTATCTCACTGAGCAGTGTGAACTTGGGCCACTCAAATATTTAATGTTTTCCTTCACCTCTTTTTGTTTTGCTATAACACCACTTTTAATGTGGCTAAAATGGCTTCCTAATTGTTTTGCTAGATTGTAGACGAGAGAGTTCTTCAATACAGTGATGCCACACTCATTTTCATTTTTTTCCTGTGTTTTGCCATCGCCTCAATACTCTTCAGCTTTATGATTACCACGTTCTTCAATACAGGTCTGTCTTAAGTCTCCTATGAAATATGTGTAGTATCAAGAGAAATTCAGAGTTTTGTAGAAGAAGACTGGTGAATTAATGTAAAATATTATGATTTGTAAGTAATTTTATATTTGTGAATGCTTCTTTGTCCTTCTAGTCATATACTTACATATCTAAAGTGTTTTGGTTTTCTGATTCCTATTTTAATTGCCTTTATTTTATTGATATAACATAGTTGTACATATTTAGGGTGTACCCATGATATACTGTTACATATACACAATGTGTAATGACCAAATCGGAGTTATTGGGATGTTGATATTTTCAAACATTTTTCTTTTCTTTTTTCTGGGGAACATTCCAATTCCTCTCTTCTAGCTATTTTAAAATATGCAATAAATAATTGTTAACTATGGTCTCCCTACTCTTCTTTAAAATACTGGAACTTATTTTATCTATCAAACTGTATTTTTGTACTCCTTACCCAGCTTACCTTCATTCTCCCCTCCTCCATTCTTTTCCTAGTCTCTGGTAAACACCATTCTACTCTCTACTTCCATAGATTCGCTTTTTAAAGCTCCCACTTATGAGAAAGACATCCAGTATTTATTTTTCTACTCCTGGCTTATTTCACTTAACAAAATCACCTCCACTTTCTTCCATGTTGCTGCAAATGACAGGATTTCATTCTTTTTTATGGCTGAATAATAATATTCCATGTGTATAGTACCATTTTCTTTATCCATTTATTTGTTGATGAACAAGGTTGATTCTGTATCTTGGCTATTGTGAATAGTGCTGCAATAAACATTGGAAGGCAGGTGTCTCTTTGGCATACTGATTTAATTTCCTTTGGATGATATCCAGAAGTGGGACTGCTGGATCATATGATAGTTCTATTTTTAGGCTTTTGAGGAACCTCCATAGTGGCTGTACTAATTTACACTTCCATCAGCAGTATAAAAGCCTTCCCCTATCTGTGCATCCTCACCAGCATGTTTTTGTCTTTTTGATAATAACCACTTTAACTCAAGTGAAATGATGTTTCATTGTGGTTTTGATTTGCATTTTCTTGATGATTAGTGATGTTGAGCATTTCTTCATATACCTGTTGGCCATATTCATGTCTTCTTTTGAGAAGTGTTTATTCAGATATTTTGCCCATTTAAAATTGGCTTATTATTACTGATTTTTTGCTACTGAGTTGTTCGATTTCTTTATGTATCCTGGGTATCCTTTATAAGATGGATAGTTTTCAACTATTTTCTTCCATTCTGTAGATTGTCTCTTTCCTATATTGATTATTTACTTTCTGGTACAGATGCTTTTTATTTTGATGTAATACCATGTGTCTATTTTTGCTTTTTTTTTTAACCTGCACTTTTGAGGTCTTACCCAAAAAGTCTTTGCCCAGTGTTGTTGTGTTTCCTCAGTGTTTTCCTTTAATAGTTTCAAGCCTTAGATTTAAATCTTTAATTTACTTTGATTTGATCTTTGTATGTGGTGAAAGATAGTCTTTCACCATCCCTATCTTAGTTGCCTGTTTTGACCAAATAATAAAGCTACATGTATTCTTTAGAGTAGTGGTCTCCAACCTTTTTGGCATCAGGGACTGCTTTCATGGAAGACAATTTTTCCTTAGAGGGGATTTTTTCCAGGGAGAAGGGGAGGAGGGCAGGAATCATCAGGCATTAGATTCTCATGAGGAGTGTGCAACCTAGGTCCCTCACATGCACAGTTCACAATAGGGATTGTGCACCTATGAGAATCTAATGCCACCACTGATCTGACAGCAGACAGAGCTGCTTTCATCCTCTGCTCACTTCTTGTTGCACAGCCTGGTTCCTAATAGGCCATGCACTGGTACTGTTCACAGCCCAGAGGTTGGGGACCCTTGCTCTAGGGAATAATTACATATGAATTGATATTATTCTATTATTTTTTGTGGATGTGTTTTCATATTGATTTTCTTGGTTATAAGTTCTTTAAGTATTTTTTGACATGGAATATATAATATATGCAGAAGTATATACACAATATAAACAATAATAATTTAAAAAATGAAACTTTGAGTTCTCACATACCACATTGGAAAATATAAATTTGCTGGTATCTGAGGAATGTTATATGTGCCTTTTTCTGATAGCAACAGCTACTATTCTAATTCACTCTTCTTTCTAGCTTGATAACGTATATATCTGTCACTAATAATGCATTGTTTGGTTTTATTAGTAAAAATTGTATGATGATTTTTATGTAACTCAGCATTATGATTTAAGATTTATTTATATATTTGTAGCTAACTGTGATTTCATTTTTACAGCTGTATTGTACAATTATCAGTTTTATACTTGATGGATATTTGGTTTATTTCTAATTAGTCACCATTATGTATAATACTAATGTGAGCATTCTTATATATGTCAGCTGGTGCAGACATGCAAGAATTTGAGGGGAGGCATATAACTAGGAGTGGGATTTCTCGTTCATAGATTATATGAACATGTTACCTTAGTAGGTTATGTCAAACTGTTTCCAAAGTGGTTGTACAATTCTAGTCTTCTTGGCAGTCGTAAGTGTTCCTATTGTTTTATATTTTGATAACACTTTTAAAATTTGTATATTTTGAGTTGTGAATGGTATCTTATAATAATTTTAAATTGTAATTTCCTGGTTACTATTGATGCGGCTCATATTTTTATGTTAATATGAACCATGTGTTTTCTTTCTATAAATGGCTGTTAATAGCTTTTTTGCCTTATTTTTACAGTTTTTTAAAAGTCTAATATATATAACAAAATTCACCCATTAGTAAATTTATCAAGTTGCAAAATCATAGCTATAATATCATTTTAGAAATTTTCCATCTCTCTCAAAATTCCTCTTGAGCCTATTTTTCGTCAATTCCAACATAAAATTCACCCATTAGTAAATTTGTCAAGTTACACAATCATAGCTATAATCTTATTTTGGAAATTTTCCATCTCTCTCAAAATTCCCCTTGAGCCTATTTTTAGTCAATTCCAACTCTTCTCTAGTATAAGATGACAACTTCTTTCTCTCTATATAAATTTACCTTTTCCAGACATTTGATGTAAATGAAATGATAAAATATGTAGTCTTGTGTCTGTCTTCTTTAACATTTAACATAATGTTTTTGAAGTTCATTAATGTTCTAGCATGTACTAATGTTTCCTTCCTCTTTTTTTTTTTTTTTTTTGAGTTGGAGTCTCACTCTGTCGCCCAGACTGGAGTGCAGTGGCCGCTCCTGGCCACCGCAGCCTCAACCTGCTGGGCTCCGGCAATCCTTCTGTCTCAGCCTTCCAAGTAGCCGGAATTACAGGCATGCACTACCATGCCCGGCTGATTTTTTGATTTATTGTAGAGATGAGGTCTCACTGCCCAGGTGGGTCTCGAACCTGTGGGCTCAGGCAATCCACTCACCTCAGCCTCCCAAAGGCGTGGGATTACAGGCTGAGCCACCGAGCCTGGCTTGTTTCCTTCCTTTTAACTGCTGAATAATATTTAAGATTGCATAAATATATCACATTTTGTTTATCCATTCAACAGCTGATGGACAATAGATGATTTTCCATTTTTTGGCCATTATACATAATGATGCTATAACTACATACAGGTATTTGTGTGGACATATGTTTTTATTTTTCTTGGAAGTAGAATTGCTAGATTGTGAGGTAAATTCATTTTTGACTTTTTAAGAACTTCTCAAAATGTTTTCCAAGGTGGCTGTACCACTTTATCTTTATTTCTACCAGCAATAAACGAGAGCTCCAGTTTCTCCACATCCTGACAATTTTTTTATTCTCTGCCGTTTTGATTATAGATAGTATAGTGAGCTTGTAGTGAAATATCATTGTGATTTTAATTGCAATTTTCCTAATGACTGATAATGTTAACATTTTTCACATGCTTATTAGACAGTTCTATTTCTTCTTTGATGAACTATCTGTTCAGATCTTTTGCCTACCTTATAATGGGATTGTTTATCTTTTATTTTATTTTTTATTTTTTTATAGAGTCAAGATCTTGCTATGTTGCCTAGGCTTATCTTGAACATGTGGGCTCAAGCAGTCCTCTGACTTTAGCCTCCCAAAGTGCTGGGATTACAGACATGAGCCACCACACCTGGCCAGGTGGTTCATATTTATGTTGAGTTTTATCTTATTTAGCTGAGATACAAAACATAAAATGAATAATTTGAAAGCATACATTTAAGTGGCATCTAGTTCATTCACAATGTTGTGCAACCAGCACTTAAAAACTTATTTTATTTTTTTTTTACCATCACTTCTAGCTATCTAGATCCAAAACATTTTTGTTATTTCCAAAAGAGACTCTACAAGTTAAGCAGTTAATCCCTATTCCAACCTTCTAGCAGTCCCTTGAAGCCATGAATCTATTTTTATCTTTATGGCTTACCTATTCTCAATATTTTATATAAATGCAATAATATGATATATGACTTTTTGTGTTTGGCTTTTTAAAAAAAAAAACTAAGTGTAATGTTTTCAAGGTTCACATGTACTTAGCATATACCACAATTTCATTCCATTTTATGACTGAATAATATTGTTTGGATATAATATATTTTTAAATCCATTAATCTGTTGGTGGACATTTGGATTGTTTGGATGACAGAGAATGAAAGTCTTGCTATGAACATGTATGTACAAGTATTTTTGTGAATATTTCTTTTTAATCTGAGTTTATACCTAGAAGTGGAACTGACGAGTCATGTGTTATTTCTATGGTTAACTTTTTGAGGAACTGCCAAACTGCTCCACAGTGACTACACTATTACATTTTCACAAGCAGTGTATGAAGCTTCCAGTTTCTCCATATCCTTGCCAACACTTGCTATTTTTTTTTTTTTAAGTACTGTATAGTCATGGTAGTAGGTATCTCATTGTGATTCTGAATTGGGTTTTTAAAATGACTAATGATGTAGATCATCTTAACCATTTGTGTACATTCTTTATAGAACTGTCTATACAAGTCTTTCCCCCCTTTTTTTGGTTGTTGAGTCAGGGTCTCATTCTGTCACACAGCCTGGAGTGAATCATGGATCACTGCAGCCTTGACCTTCTGGGCTCAGGTTATCCTTTTGTCTTAGCCTCCTGAGTACCTGGGACTTGTACAGGTCCATGCTGCCATACCAGCTAATTTTAAAAAATGTTATATGGAGAGAAGGTCTTGCTATGTTGTTGAGGCTGGTCTCAAACTCCTGGGCTCATGCATTCCTCTCCTTGCCCTTCTAAAGTGCTGAGATTACAGGCATGAGCCACCATGCCCCACTTCTTTTCCCATTTTTACTTGAGCATTTGCCTTTTTTTTTTTTTTCATTGGATATTATTTTCATTTTTATTTTTGTACGTTTCTCAGTCGCCTCCCAAAGGCGCGGGCGGGCAGGCAGGCTGAGCCACCGAGCCCGGCGAATGCCATCCTTTAAAGTGTTGACGCCTCGTCGAGTCCCTGCTCGTCGTCTTCCGTCCCGCGGGCGAAGACCAAGAATCCGGCCAGGCACGGTCGCTCACGCCCGTCATCCCGACGCTTTGGAGGCCCAGGCGAGAGGGTCGCTGAAGTCGAGACCGGACCGGGCGAGACCGCTCGACGAGAAAGGAAAACGTGAGCCGGACGTGGTGACGCGCACCCGCGGTCTCCTCTCGGTGGGAGGCCGAGGTGAGAGGATCCCTG
>NW_007253120.1:128480-130041 GCF_000164805.1 Carlito syrichta
ACCATTATGTATAATACTAATGTGAGCATTCTTATATATGTCAGCTGGTGCAGACATGCAAGAATTTGAGGGGAGGCATATAACTAGGAGTGGGATTTCTCGTTCATAGATTATATGAACATGTTACCTTAGTAGGTTATGTCAAACTGTTTCCAAAGTGGTTGTACAATTCTAGTCTTCTTGGCAGTCGTAAGTGTTCCTATTGTTTTATATTTTGATAACACTTTTAAAATTTGTATATTTTGAGTTGTGAATGGTATCTTATAATAATTTTAAATTGTAATTTCCTGGTTACTATTGATGCGGCTCATATTTTTATGTTAATATGAACCATGTGTTTTCTTTCTATAAATGGCTGTTAATAGCTTTTTTGCCTTATTTTTACAGTTTTTTAAAAGTCTAATATATATAACAAAATTCACCCATTAGTAAATTTGTCAAGTTACACAATCATAGCTATAATCTTATTTTGGAAATTTTCCATCTCTCTCAAAATTCCCCTTGAGCCTATTTTTAGTCAATTCCAACTCTTCTCTAGTATAAGATGACAACTTCTTTCTCTCTATATAAATTTACCTTTTCCAGACATTTGATGTAAATGAAATGATAAAATATGTAGTCTTGTGTCTGTCTTCTTTAACATTTAACATAATGTTTTTGAAGTTCATTAATGTTCTAGCATGTACTAATGTTTCCTTCCTCTTTTTTTTTTTTTTTTTTGAGTTGGAGTCTCACTCTGTCGCCCAGACTGGAGTGCAGTGGCCGCACCTGGCCACCGCAGCCTCAACCTGCTGGGCTCCGGCAATCCTTCTGTCTCAGCCTTCCAAGTAGCCGGAATTACAGGCATGCACTACCATGCCCGGCTGATTTTTTGATTTATTGTAGAGATGAGGTCTCACTGCCCAGGTGGGTCTCGAACCTGTGGGCTCAGGCAATCCACTCACCTCAGCCTCCCAAAGGTGCGGGATGACATTTTTTTTTTTTTTTCATTGGATATTATTTTCATTTTTATTTTTGTACGTTTCTCAGTCGCCTCCCAAAGGCGCGGGCGGGCAGGCAGGCTGAGCCACCGAGCCCGGCGAATGCCATCCTTTAAAGTGTTGACGCCTCGTCGAGTCCCTGCTCGTCGTCTTCCGTCCCGCGGGCGAAGACCAAGAATCCGGCCAGGCACGGTCGCTCACGCCCGTCATCCCGACGCTTTGGAGGCCCAGGCGAGAGGGTCGCTGAAGTCGAGACCGGACCGGGCGAGACCGCTCGACGAGAAAGGAAAACGTGAGCCGGACGTGGTGACGCGCACCCGCGGTCTCCTCTCGGTGGGAGGCCGAGGTGAGAGGATCCCTGGAGTCCAGGAATCGGAGCTGCCTCGAGCGACGCTCAGCCACTCGACGCTCCTGGGTGACAGAGGGAGACCCCGTCTTCCCCCAGCAGCTTCAGTCGGGGCGTGTTCCGAGTTCCGAGGCGAGCGGAGCCCGGAGTGCCTGCCCCCCTCTCCTCCGCCCCGTCGAGGAGAGGAGAGGAGAGGAGAGGAGTGTATCTGTATTTTAATAAGAAAAAGTAGAGA
>NW_007253120.1:130061-133907 GCF_000164805.1 Carlito syrichta
CTCCCGGCCACTGCAGCCTTGACCTGCTGGGCTCCGGTGGTCCTTCCGCCTCAGTCTTCCAGGTAGCTGGAACTACAGGCGTGCGTTACCACGCCTGGCTTATTTTTTTATTTATTGTAGAGATGAGGTCTCGTCAAGTTGCCCAAGTGGGTCTCGAACCCGCGGGCTCAGGCAGTCCACTCACTTCGGCCTCCCAAAGCACGGGATTACAGGCTGAGCTACCGAGCCCGGCCTGCTTTCTTTATAATGTCCTTTGATGTCCACATTTGAATGAAGTCTAATTTATCTGTTTCTTTTGTTGCTTGTGCTTTTATTGTCATATCTAAGACAGCTCTGCCAAATTCAGGATAAAAAGATTTACCTCTATATTTTCTTCTAAGATCAAAAAAATTGTTTTATTTGATCCATTCTGAGTTAAATTTTGTATGTGGTGTGAGGGAAGCTTCCAACTTCATTCTTTCGCATTGGATACCTAATTGTCCTACAACCATTTGTTAAAAAGATGATTCTTTCCCCCATTGAATTGTCTTGGTATCCTCATCAAAAATCTGTTAACCATAGAAGAATGGATTTATTTCTGGACTCCCAATTTCATTTCATTGGCCTATATTTGTCCTTATGCCAGTACCACATTGTTTTGAGTACTAGAATAGAGGAATCCTAACTGCATTCTGCCAAGTGAAAGAAGCCAGTCTGAAAAGGGAAATATCGTATGATACTAACGATATGACTTTGGAAAAAGCAAAACTACAGGGCAGTAAAAACATTAGTTGTTTGCAGGGATTCAGATGGGTGGGAGAATGAATAGATGGTGCAAGGGATATTTTTAGGGCAATGAAACTATTCCATATGATATTGTAATAATAAACACATGACATTATACATTTAACATATCCATCAAATCATACAACACAAAGAGTGAACCCTGAAGTAAACTATAAATTTTAATTGATAATAATGAATCAATATTAGTTCATCAGTTGTAACAAATGTACTTAAGGCAAGGTGCAAATGACGAGAATAGATGGGGAAAGAGGTAAATAGGAATACTGTATTTTCCACTAAATTTTTCTGCAAACCTAAAGCTGCTCTAAAAGGTCTGTTAATTTTAAAAATTTATGTTATTGTTTAATATTTGTATCTAAACTCACTTTCAATTATCTATTTTATTCACTTTGTTATATTCACCTATTAATTCTAATATCTTTAGACTCTTTTGAATTTTCTACATTTATAATATAGTCTAATCTCAAAGTAATTATTTTGAATTTTTACATCTTTAATTTTTGCTCTGTGTTACTGAACTAGTGAGGAATTTCAATATCTTCTTCAGTAGCTGCTATGACAGTGGGCTTTGTCTTATTTCTGATGTTATAGGGAAAACTTCCAGTGTTTCATCATTAAAAGCACACAAACTAGCAAACATATAGATTGACAAGGAGTCTTTCACCCAGTTGTTTCTTGAATACCACGTTTTCTGGCCAGCCTGCCTTTTTTCCTTCATTTTTCAGTGTCTTCTGATAGTCTATGTATTGCTCCAGCTTTAGTTTTAATTAGTGATAAGAATAGTGTGAAATAAATTTACAGATCTTGTTTAGAACAGGAAGTCTTGCTTTTTAAAAAACGACTCATTTTGTCAATCACTGAGAGTCATATTAACTTCTTCTGCTGGGGAGACATCTATATGTGGCCATGACAGAAAAGTTTGTACAATGTTGTAGGCAAGGCTCAACTAGAATCACACCATGAAACAACACACAGAGTGCAAGTGATTTATTTGGGAGTTGATCACAGGGAGTCAAGAAGTGAACTTAAAAATCTTTGTACAGATTATTCTCACATTTTTGACTGATTCCTAAATTGAATCTAATATGGGCAAGACACCCAACAAAATACAACAGATGTGAAACTAAGGTGCTAAGCAGAGATGTAAATATTCTTATTGTGCTGGGGAAACAGGTTGAAATTCAGGCCCTCCCCAAGTGGAGGTCCATGGAAAACATTCCAGGTTTTCATTTGGGATTCCAGGAAGGCTCCTTTTGGGAGTAAAAGAGCAATACCCGAGGAGTAAGGAATATACTCTAAGAAAAGGAGTGACCACTTAGCTGTGTAAGAACAAAGCCGAACTAGATCCTTATTGACAAAGCCTAATGGAATGTCTTTTGCTTGCCTGAGGAAGCGTGAACTCTCTTTAGGGGATGCTAAAAATAGCTAGAATCTTTTTGACTTTTCCTTTATAATGCTATAATGCCCATCAAACAAAAATTACAAGGAGCGCGAAAATAAAAAGGACTTACTGACTGAATACCAAGGGAAAATATATTCTATTGCAGCTCACAGATGATTCAGATACTGGATTTGTCAGACAGGAACTTTGCATTAAATGTGATTTATATACTTGGAAAAAAGTCAAAGATGAAGAATTTCACCAGATGTCTAGAACATATGAATAGAAATCTGAAATGGACATGGCAGACCTAAAAAAAAACAATTAAAATTGAGGTATTGGTAGATGGGAATAATAGCAGATGGAGACACAGTTGAATGGAATACTAGTCCATTGGAATACTTGTCAGCAGAAGATACACATATTTATACCAAGGGAGTAAAAAAAAGTGTGAAAAATACAGGACACATTGGAAATGACATTTAGGGCATGGCAAGAGGATCTAAAATGAATTTAATTCTAGTGCTAAAATTAGAGCAGAGCAGAGAAAGAAACAGAGCAATATTTAAAAACATACTAGCTGAAAATTTTATAAAATTAATTATGGTCACACAGCAATAGATTCAACAGCTCTACAAACTCTAAGCAGGATTAATAAAAAATCATATATAGATCCATGATAATCAAACTGCTAAAAACCGAAGGTACATCCAGAAAAAAAGATATTTCTTCAAATGAGCAAAATAGGAGCAAAAAGTAAGAGTGATTGAGTCACAAAACAGTAAAATCCAGAAGATAGTAGAATACCATTTTTCAAATGCTGAAAGATTAAAATCTACAAACTTGGAATTAAATACCCAGCCAAAAAAAAAAAAAAAATTGTTCAAAAACGTATGTTTATCGCAGCATTGTTCACAATAGCAAGAACCTGGAAACAACCATGCTGCCCATCAAAAGAGGACTGGATTAAAAAAATGTGGTACATATACACGATGGAATACTACGCAGCCATAAAAAAGAAAAAAATCATGAATTTCGCTGCAACCTGGATGGAACTAGAGTCTATAATACTGAGTGACCTCTCACAAAAACAAAAATCCGAATATCACACGTTCTCACTCATATAATGGACCTTGAACATCCAATGCAATACTATGAGAAAAATGACGGATGGTACTGGGAAACTATGGGGGGGAGGGGGATGGGATTAACAGTAGCAAATATCTGTCGGGGGATGGGAAAACACTTCTTATCTACAGGGTGCCTGAATGAAACGTCATTGTACACCTAACCCTTAACTGTACCCCACAAAACCATAATAAAAAATACTGATTAATGAAAAAAAAAAAACAACAAAAAAAAACGTAGGTGAAATAAGGAAAAAAAGTCTGAGTGAATTTGTCTTTAGCCAATTTTCTCTAATAGAAATAGTAGAGAAAGATCTGCTGAGGTCTACTACCACTGTGACATCCTGCCAGGCCGTGGATCTCCTCCCGTGTGCCTTGAGGCAACATCTCTCTCCCCTTAGGGGCAGGTAAGCAGCTGAGAGGCTGAGGTGAGTGGATTGCCTGAGCCCGCGGGTTCGAGACCCACCTGGGCAGCGAGACTTCATCTTTACAATAAAATCAAAAAATCAGCTGGGCATGGTAGCGCATGCCTGTAATTCCGGCTACTCGGAA
>NW_007253120.1:133927-141687 GCF_000164805.1 Carlito syrichta
AAGACCATCTGGAGGGAGGGATATCACCACCTGCTGGCGATTCAAGGTAACAACACCGAAAGGGGAAAAATGGAAGCCTGACAGACCCAGGCCAGATCTGAGTGGTGAATGAGGCAGTCGTGAACTGAGTGATGATCTGAACTGCCCTTCACAACAGGCCAGGGGCAACTGATCCTAACTGTGAACAAACTTATGAACAGACACTTCTCAAAGGAAGACATCCGAGCAGCCAACAGACACATGAAGAAATGTTCAACCTCAGTAATCATCAGGGAGATGCAAATCAAAACCACACTGAGATACCATCTAACTCCAGTCAGAATGGCAATTATCAATAACTCAAAAAATAACAGTTGTTGGAGAGGGTGTGGTAAAAAGGGAACACTCCTAAACTGTTGGTGGGAGTGCAAACTGGTACAACCTCTGTGGAAAACAGTGTGGCGATTACTAAAAGCTCTAAATATCAATCTCCCATATGACCCTGCAATCTCCCTACTGGGAATATACCCTGAAGAACTCGTATCACTCTACCAAAAAGATACCTGCACATTATGTTTATCGCAGCATTGTTCACAATAGCAAGAACCTGGAATCAACCATACTGTCCATCAAAAGAGGATTGGATTAAAAAAATGTGGTACATATACACAATGGAATACTACTCAGCCATAAAAAAGAACAAAATCATGATCTTTGCAGCAACCTGGATGGAACTAGAGTCAATAATACTGAGTGACCTCTCACAGAAACAAAGATCTGAGTATCACATGTTCTCACTCATATAGTGGACCTTGAATATTCACCGTAATACTATAAAAAAAACTGACAGTGGTGGGAAACTATGGGGGGGAGGGGAAGGGAGGTGGGATTAATGGTAGTCAATATCTGTCTGGGGAAGGGGAGACACCCCTTATCAACAAGGGTGCCTGAACGAAGCATATTTGTATACCTAACCCTAAACTGTATCCCACAATATCAAAATAAAAAATATTGATAATAAAAAAAGAAATAGTAGAGGCAGTTAGTTCTTCAGGTGGAAGAAATAGGATCCCAGAGTGAAGCACAGAAATACAGGAAGGAATAAAAACACCGGAAGTGGTCAATTTATGGATAAATATGAAAGACTAGGAATAGAAGGAAACTTCCTTAATCTGATAAAAAAAATCTTTACAAATTTCTAAAGAAAATCAGGATTAATGCTGAAATATTGAGTAACTTTAAGATCTTAAGCTCAGAAATCACACAAGGATGTGAGCTATTATCCTTCTTTTTCAACATTGTACTGGAGATTCTACCCAGCAATAATGCAAGGAAAAATCATATAATGTGTAACAGTTGGAAAGGACAATGAAATAAAAATACCATCATCTGTAAACAACATGATTTTCTTTATGGAAAACCCAAAAGAATCTGTACATAAACTATTAGAAGTAATAATTTAACAAAGTTACAACATACCTGGTTAATGGAGAAAAATTAATTTGATGATACATAATAGCTATTTTTAGAAAAGGAAATGTAAAAAGTGTTGGGAGCCGGCCAAGGAGGCCCACTGAGTGTTAGGGGTCAGGAAGGGCCATGGACCCCGAGAGTGCTAGGATGTGTTTGGGAGCCGTAGACCCCATTTTCCTCCTCCTTTTAACATGCAGCCCAAGTACCTAAAGGAACTCTGCTGATCTGAGCTGAAGGCTCTGTGACTGACGGGCATGGCTCATTCTAGAAACCCATTGTTCCTGTTTCCCATAAAACTGTGGTTTCGGCTTAGGTATTAGATATAATTCAAATTCAGGTCACATTTGGGAGCCTTTTATACATGATACAAGATTCTTTATAAGATTTAAAAGTATATTTGTAGAATTAGTATATACATTTAGAGAGCTGTTTCCAGCTTTAAATGGTATAGATGATTATCTAGGGTTACCAGAAATGGCCCAGCATGAACTTTGGACTGGGCCATATTCCTAAGGGCCCAGCATCCACTTTGGGCTGGGCTGCATTCTTTTAAACTGGTTCTTTAGCTACAATTGGTGTAGGTTTTTTCTACTTATAATAAAAACTGAATTTATTTTATTCATAGAAAGTATTATAGAATAGGTTATTCTACGTCAGGGAATTATGTTAGTTCCAGCATGATCAAAACATGATACTTTGAGGTTCTATAGAATAAAACTAGCCTTAGAAATTTCACTGTTCCCACTTTCTACTAATTGTGATTTTGGCTTTAATACAATTACAGTTTGTATTTGGGTTTATTTTAGAAGCTTTGTTGCTAATGATCAGCCTTATATATCAGGATTAGGAATTAGAAACTTTTATAGAAATTAAGATAGATACATAGGATTTTAGAATAGCCATTTTGTTAAGAGATTGTAATCAATTGTACCTAGAAACGGCCCAGCGTGATCTTTGGACTGGGCCACATTCTTTAGGAACTGGTTTCAGCTATAATTAAGAGTTTTTTATAGTACAGGTAAAGTTAACACAGAATAGAAAGGTATTAGGATTTTAGTCAATCAGGTGTTAGGTATGTATAAGTTTTAGAAGTTATTATTAGGATTTTATGATGTTAGAATTGTTATATTGCTTTTGAGGAATATAAACCAAGCATGAGGAACAGTAAGATAATTTTAAGATTGTCCTTCCTCATGCTTGGGAAAACGCCTGGTGGGGGGGGATGCGCCTCATCCACCTGGCCTTGTGTTCACGTGAAAGTCTTGTGATTTAACATGTGAAAATTTGGGATAAAAGACTCACGATTGGTCCCAATAAATAGCTTCTGCTCATTTCACTGAACAGTTGTCCACTTTCTTTCTCTCTCTTTCTTCCTCTTTATATCTATCCCTCCATCTTTCTTTCTTTTACTATCTATCCCTACTACAGAATCGGCTTCTGCACTAGACAGAGTCCAGTCTCTTTCTTTCTCCTTATTTCTCTAGAATATTCGCCGACGCTGCCCACCTTCCAGGGACCCTCTAAATCTCTTTTTGGGGGCTGGCCCCCCCATAAAAAGTACCATTTATCATGGCTTAAAGTGTCAAATATCTGGGAATACATCTAAAAAAAGGTGCAAGATCTTTACTCCGAAAACTACCAAATATACTTGATTACTGAGCTGATTCAATATTAGTAGTTCTTTCCCTACAAATCAAAACAAATTCTCAGCGTGTGTGTGTATGTATGTAAGTTGACAAACTGATTCCAAAATTATGTGGAAATGCAAATGGCCAATATTAGTCAATATAATATTTGTAAAAGAAAAATTGTAAGGATTATGTTACCAGACAGAAAAACTTATTATGAAGATATAGAAATGGAGCCAGTGTGGTTTTCATATAAGGATAGACCAGATAAATCAATAAAACAGGGCAGACCATCCCATAAGCAGGTCCATATATATATATATATATATATATATATATATATATATATATATGGGTCATTACTAGTTTATGACAAATAAGTCACTTTAGTGCAGTGAAAATGATATTCTTTCTAATTAATAATACTTGGGTCTTTGATATCCATGGGGGAGAAAAGAAACTTGGGCTATAAATATCATCAAACCCCAAAATTCATGCAAGATGGGTAACAGTTCTAAATGTGAAAAGTAAAATGAAAACAATTGAGGATTGGTAAGAAGATGGGATTAATTTTGTTCTTGAGACTTTTCTAGATTTCAGTCCATTCCATCAGTTCATATATTATTAAAAGCTTAGTTTATTTCTTTTTGTCCCTACAAAATCTCTCCTTTTATGACAGACTAGTTAATCTGCCTGTTGGTACCTAATATGAAATTGCCTCCAGCGAATGAAAGGGGCTGATATTTGCTCACATAGGAAGGATTTGTTCCTGCTAGGAATTTAGTGCCTTTAGATTTCTTTGTCTCTACAGATCTTCAATGGCTGAGAGAGAGAGAGAGAGAGAGAGAGAGAGAGAGAGAGAGAGAGAGAGAGAGAGAGAATAGTTTTCTGACTGCTTTAACGATTTCCTTTGTCTTAGTTATCACCACCTGGGCTATGATAAATTTTGGTATACTTTTCTGTCTGTTTGTCCTATTTGTAGTTTTTAGTGCATCATGACTCTGTAGCTTAAATATTTTCTATCAGTTTTGAAAAATTCTTAGGCATTATGTCTTAAATATGCTTCTTTCCTCTTTTCTTTTAATTCTGGAACTTCAATCATATGGATGCTAGATTTTTCATCATGTCCCATACATCTCTTAAAATGTTTTCTACATTTTCTAGGTTTTTTTCTCTTCATGCTTCTCTTTGCACATTTTTATGACTCTTCCTAGTCTTTAGTACTATATTCAGCTATGTCTAACATATTGTTTAAGCCATATTTTCATTCTTCACTCTGGTTACTGTATTTTCATTTTGAGAATCTTTATTTGAGTCTTTATTATACCTTATTATTGTGGCTAACATTCTCCATGTTATCATATAATTTCATGCTTACCCCATTCATAGTTATTTTAACATCTGTTTCTGATAGCATTAAGAACTTCTGGCATCTTTCTATTACATATCTTTTGCTCTTGATGTTGGCCATGTAGTTTTTACCTGGTATATTAGTTTTCTAGGGCTGCCATTAACAAAATACCACAGACTGGGTGGTTAAAACAGCACTGTATTTTCTTACAATTTTGGAGGCTAGAGTTCAACGTGAGTGGGTTTAGCTTCTTCAGAGGCCTCTCTCCTTGGCTTGCAGGTGGCCCTTTCCTCTCTTTGTCTTTCCTCTGTATGTGTAAATCCTGGTGTCTCTTCCAAATTTTCTCTTCTTATAAAGCATTAGTCAAATTGGACTAAAGCAGCCTCATTTTAACTTAATCATTGCTTCAAGACGTGAACTCCAAATACAGTCACATTCTGAGGTACCAGGGCTTAGGGTTTTAACATCTGAAACTTGAAGGGGCACCATTTAGCTCATAACACCTGGTGTTCCTAGTGATTTTTAATTGAATGCAAAACATTGTACATGAAAAAGTTATTAAGAGTAACTTGAATCTTTGACTGACTGCTTTTTGCCCTACAGAGAAGACATACTTTTGCTTTTGTTAGTCATTTAGATTAGGAGTGCTAGCATTCCCAAATAATTCGAATCAAATAAGGATTGGTGTGATTGAAAGACTATCTGTTTCTGGTACACCTGTACATGCTCTAAATGTAGCCCTTAGGGTCCCTCAGTGAAAGTTTGGGATATTAGTGTTTCTTTCCTTGAGCATGTCTTAAATTACCTAAGCCTCTTGATCTTGTCAGAAACTCTGCTCAATTTCTCAGTTTCTAAGCCACACTTTAGATTTTGAAAATGCTTCAATATGAATATTAGCACCAAGTACTAGAGTTGCCTCTTTGGACTTCTTAACTTGATTTTGACCCCATAATTTGTCACTGTGTGATAGCTCTCTGAACACAGTAAGCCAGTTGCTTCTCTATAACATTGGCTTTGTTGTCTGTCTATTTTAGGTATTCTTTTATAAAGTATCATAAATATCTGAAGTATCATAAATCAGACTAGAAGTACATATAAAACATTATCACGTTTTTCTTATTTTGTCAATCAAAATTTCAAAATAAATGAAAAAAGTGTAGGTATGTTAATATAATATGAGTAGCAGTGTTGCACATTTAGAGTCTGTTAGGCTGAGAGTCATAAACAAAAATAAAAAAGAGAAGTTGTTTAAACATAAGGATAAGTCTTTTTTAAAATGAATAAATATTCACAACCATTGCATAAGAAGGAACTTCCATGTTGTTTTCCTTAATGGCTGACCCCAGAAAGTTTATTTCTCATACCATTCATCCATTCATTTCTTCATTCAAGTATTATAAACATTTATTGAGCTCTGTGTTAGGCACTGTACTAGGAACTATTGACAACATGGCAAATAAAACAAGTTCCCTTATTTTTATACAGTTAACATTCTAGAATTCTTTTGCATTAAATTAAGGGCATTTCTATTTTGAGATTTTGTAGCTTATATAATAAACTGATGCTCTATTTTCTTTCTTTCAGTTTATTTGGCTACTTCTGTTGGAGGTTTCCTGTATTTTACCACCTTCTTTTCATATATAATCATCAGTGAAATGTATATACAGATGAGCTTCAGTGAGAGACTGGCTTCCTGTCTCATTTTAAATATTGCATTGCCTCTGGGGATTGATAAGCTCATCAAGATGGAAATGAAGGGTGAGTCTTTCCCTTGTAAAAATGCCTTTGATGTTTTAATTCCCAGTAAGAATGGGTAGGTGATGTGGGGTTAGAAGAAGGGTAGTTAGTGAGAGGTAATTTTAGTGTTTCTTAACTATTCTTGTATTATAATATTTCTTTGTCATACAAATTATATATGTACACTATATATACATATATATGCAATTATAAGTAAATAAATATATATTAATTACATATATTTGCATGCGTATATATGTCTAAATTTTATCTGTCTTACTGGTGTCATTTGGGGAGCAGTTTTGCCACCCATGGGACAATAGTAATGTTTGGAGGTATTTTTGATTTTTGATTGCTGTGACTGAGAAGTGATACCTACTGATACCAAGTGGGTAGAGGCCAAAGATGCAACTAAATATCATACAAAGTGCAGGACAGATGCTACATCATAGAATTATCCAGCTCTAAATGTCAATAGTGCTGATGTTCAATATCCATATATTAAAATCTGTGAGTTCATTCTGTTACATCTAATTACAATCCAGTAAAAAAATTTCTTCCTAGATTTCCTCCATTTCATTTTTTAATCTCCCCTTTCAACCATGAGACACCTGTATCCCTCCATTATTAATTATATTTATTTGTTCATCTTTGTGTTTTCACAAATGACATGATTTCCTTGTTTTTTTTTTTTGACTGAATAGTATTCCATTTTGTAGATATTCTACATCTTAAAAATCCATTCATCTACTAATGGACACTTAAGGTGATTTCATATCTTCATACTGTGAATAATGCTGCAATGACTATGGCAATCTAGGTATCTCTTTAATGTATGGATTTCATTTTCTTGGGATATATAGCTCATAATGGGTTTGCTCAGTAAGGTAGTTCTATTTTTAATACTTTGAGTAACTTCCATATTGTTTTCCTTAATGGCTAAGTTACATTTCTACCAACAGAGGACAAGAGTTCCCTTTTCTCTACATCCTCCCAAACACTTGTTATTTTTCATCTTTTTGATAATAGACAGTCTAACAGTTGTGAGGTAATATCTCATTGTGGTTTTGATTTGCATTTTCCTAATGATGAGTGATTGAGTGATGTTGAATCTTTTTAAAATACACATGTTGGCCACTTTTATGTCTTCTTTTGAGAAATATCTACTCAGGTTCTTTGTCCATCTTTAAGCTGAGTTATTTATTTTCTTGCTATCCAGTTGTTGAAGTTTCTTATATTTTGGATATTAACCCTTTATCAAGTGTATGGTTTGCAAATATTTTCTTCCATTCCATAGGTTGTCTCTTTACTTTCTCTATTGTTTCATTTACTATGCAACACCTTTTTATTTGATATAATATCATTGTCTATTTTTGCTTTGGTTGCTTGTGTTTTGGTGCCAAATTTAAAATTATTGACCTGACCAAAATCATGGAGTTTCCCTGCTATCTTTTCTTCTAACAGTTTTGCAGTTTCAGGTCTTACATTTCAATCTTTAATCCATTTTGAGTTGATTTTCTTTTTTTTTTTAATTTAAAATTTTTTATTTTAAAATTGTGGGGTATAATTCAGGGTTAGGTATACAAATATTC
>NW_007253120.1:141707-144277 GCF_000164805.1 Carlito syrichta
CCTGCCCCCCTCACCACCCCTCCACAGCTTCCCACTACTGTTAATCCTTTTCTTATGGTATTATGATAGTTGTTCAAGGTCCACTTATGAGTGAGAACATGTTTCTGTGAAAGATCACTCAGTATTATAGACTGAGTGATCTTTCCATGCAGGTGCTGCAAAGTTCATGATTGTGTTCTTCTTTATGGCTGCATAATATTCCACTGTGTATATGTACCACATTTTAAAAATCCAGTCCTCTTTTGATGGGCAGCATGGTTGGTTCCATGTTCTTGCTATGGAACAATGCTGCGATAAACATACATGTGCCAGAATCTTTTTTATAGAGTGATTTGAGTTCTTCCGGGTATATTCCCAGTGGGGGGGATTGCAGGGTCATATGGAAGGTCGATTTTTAGAACTTTTAGGAACCGCCACATTGTCTTTCACAGACGCTATACTAGTTTACACTCCCACCAACAGTGTAGAAGTGTTCCCTTTTCACCATATCCTCTCCAGCATCTGTTATTTTTAGAGTTATTGATAATGACCATTCTGACTGGAGTTAGGTGGTATCTCAGTGTAGTTTTAATTTGCATTTCTTTGATGTCTAGTGAGGCTGAACATTTTTTCATGTATCTTTGACTGCTCATATGTCTTCTTTTGAGAACTGTCTATTCATATCTTTTGCCCATTTTGTAATGGAGCTGTTTATTTCCCTTCAGCACGTTTGAGTTCCTTGTGGATCCTAGATGTTAGGCTTTTGTCAGACATAGAGTTGGCAAATATTTTTCCCCAGTCTATGGACTGTCTTCCCACTCTCTTGATGGCTTCTTTGGCTTTGCAGAAGCTTTTCAGTTTGATGAGGTCCCACTTGTCTATCTTATCTCTTATGGCATGGGCACTTAGGGTTTTGATCAGGAATTGGTTGCCAGTTCCAATTTCCATAAGAGTGTCTCCTGCATTTTCTAAGGTTCTTATAGTTTGAGGTTTTACATTTAGGTCTCTGCTCCATTTAGAGTTAATTTTTGTGTATGGGGATAGGTAGGAGTCCTGTTTCAATCTTCCCCAGCACCATTTACTGAATAGGTTCTCGTCTCCCCAGTGGTTGGTGGAGGAGGCTTTGCTAAAGATGAATTGGTTGAAAAATTGAAGTTTTGCTTCTGGAATCTCAATTCTGTTCCATTGGTCTATATGCTTGTTCTTGTACCAATACCAGGCTGTTTTGATTATTGTAGCTTTATAATAAAGTCTGGGAGTGTGATATCTCCTGCTTTTTTTTTTTTTTTTTTGCAGAGGATTGTTTTGGCTATTCATAGTCATTTATGTTTCCATATGAATTCCTGTATTGTTGTTTCTAGGTCCGAGAAGAATGTTGCTGCTAATTCGATGGGTATTGCATTAAATCTGTAGATTGCCTTAGGTAGAATGGACATCGTAACAATGTTGATTCTTCCAATCGATGAGCAAATATTTTTTCATGTGTTTGTGTCATCTTTGATTTCTTTGAGCAGTGTTTTTAGTTTTCATTGTAAAGGTCTTTTGTCTCTGGTTAGGAAGATGCCAAGGTATTTCATTTTTGTTTGGCTATTGTGAATGGAATTGTGCTTTTTATTTGGGTTTCTGTTTGTTTATTATTGGTATATAGAAATGAGATTGTCTTTTGCACATTTATTTTATACACTGAGACTTTGCCAAAGTCCTTTATCAGTGGAAGGAGGTTTTTGACAGATTCTCTTGGGTTTTACCTGGCTTGGGTATCAATGTGATGTTAGTTTCATAAAATGATTTGGGGAGAGTTCCATCTTTCTCAATTGTCTGGAATACTTTCAGTAGGATTGGTATCAGTTCCTCCTTGTATGTGGTCTACAAATAGAGATAACTTGACTTCCTCTTTTCCTATGTGGATACACTTGATTGCCTTCTCTTCTCTGGTTGCTCTAGCTAGGACTTCCAAAACTATGTTGAACAGGAGGGGTGAGAATGGGCATCCTTGACTTGTTCCAGTTTTCAGGGGAAATGGTTCCAATTTCAGTCTGTTTAGCAGTATGCTAGCTGTGGGTTTCTTGTAGATGACTCACTATTTTGAGGTATGTTCCATCTATGCCTAGATGTTCGAGGGTTTTTATCAAGAAGGGTGCTGGATGTTATCAAAAGCTTTTTCTGCATCTAATGATATAGTCATGTGGTTTTTGTTTTTACATCTGATGATGTATTTAATTGCGTTTATAGTCTTAGGAGAGTAGAACCTGCCTTGCATCTTGGGGTTGAAGCCTACTTGGTCATGGTAATGATTTTTGAGATGTGTTGTTGAATCTAGTTTGCTAGGATCTTGTTGAGAATGTTAGCATCTATGTTCATTAAGAATATTGGTCTGACCGGGCTCAGTGATTCAACCTGTAATCCCAGCGCTTTGGGAGGCTGAGGTGAGTGGATTGCCTGAGTCTGCAGGTTCAAGACCCACCTGGGCAACTTGGCAAGACCTCATCTCTACAATAAATCAAAAAAATTAGCCGGGTGTGGTAGTGCGTTCCTGTAGTTCCAGCTACTTGGAAGGCTGAGGCAGAAGGATCACTGGAGTCCAGCAGGTC
>NW_007253120.1:144297-209989 GCF_000164805.1 Carlito syrichta
TATGTTTTGTAGAATTCTGCTGGAAAGCCATCTGGTCCAGGACTTTTTTTTGGTAGGTAGTTTTCTTATGACATAGTCAATTTCCTGGATTGTTATTGGTCTAATTAGGGTCTCGATTTCTTCTTGATTCAACCTGGGGAGGTTGTGTGATGTCAGAAAGTCCTCCATTTCCTTAAGGGTTTCAAGTTTGTTTCCACACAAGTGTACATAGTAGTCTCTGATAATCTTTTGTATTTCTTCAGGGTCAGATTGACTTCATCTTTTGTGTTTCTGATTGTGTTTATTTGGTTTTTTCTTTTCTTTTTCTTGGTCTGTCTAGCTAGGGGACCATCAATCTTGTTTATTCTTTCAAAGAACAATTTTTTAAAAGTTTTTTTGTATTATCTTTTTGTCTTCTGTGTCTTGAATTTGGGCTTTTATTTTGGTGATCTGGATTCTTCTGCTGAAGTTAGGGTTTTGGTGGCCTTGCTTTTCCAGCTTCCTTAGGTGACTTGTTAGGCTGTTAACTTGTGATCTTTCCATTTTCTTCATGTGCATTTGTAGAGATATGAATTCCCCTCTTACTACTGCTCTCATGGCATACCAGAGATTTTTGGTAAGGTGTTTCTTTATTTTCGTTTGTTTCCAGGTATCTTTTAATCTCTGTTTTGATTTCAATGTTGACTCAGGAGTTGCTTAGCATCATGCTGTTTAGTGTCCATGTCTATGTGGGTTTTGGGGTAACTTTGTTGGTGTTGATATTTATTCTTATTCCACTGTGGTCTGAGAAGGTGCATGAAAAAATTTCAAGCTTATGAAATTTGTTTATGCTTGGTTTATGGCCAAGGATGTGGTCGATATTAGAGTATGTTCCATGTGGTGATGAGTAGAATATATATTCTATGGTTGTTGGGTGGATTGGTCTGTTGGTATCTATTTGGTCAAGAGTCACATTGAGGTTCAGGATATCCTTGCTGATTTTTTGTCTTGATGATCTGTCTAGGGTTGTGAGTGTGGTATTATAGTCCCCAGCTATGATAGTGTTAGAGTCAATATCTTTTTTAAGTCTGCCTAGAAGCTGCTTTATGAAAGTTGGTGCTCCTATGTTGGGTGCATATATGTTTAGGATGGATATTTCTTGTTAATGGATTGAACCTTTTATCAATATATAGTGACCTTCTGTATCTTTTTAAATTTTTGATAGCTTAAATTTTATCTGATATTAAGATTGCAACTCCTGCTTTCTTTTGTGTTCCATTCACCTGAATTTTTGCTTCCCATCCTCTTACTTTGACACTCACAGAGTGTCCTTTCTGGTGAGATCAGTCTCTTGGAGACAATATATTGTTGCCTCATGTATTTTATCCATTTTGCCATGTTTTTTCAGTGGTGCATTGAGTCCATTCACATTCCAGCTAATTACTGAAATGTGAGAGTTTTTCCCTGTCATGAGCTCCTTGTAGAGTTGTTGTTGCTGTTAGTTTGTCTTCTTTTGATTTTTGGGTTGATTCATGTGTGTTTTCAATCTTTTTCCTGCATTCTTGTGAAGAACGTTGTTGTTCTTTTTTCCCTTTATTCTGTGTTTAATACTTTCTTAAGTGTTTCTTGTAGAGGTGTTCTAGAGGCAGCGTAAGTTCTTAGGGATTGAATGTCTATGAAAGATTTTAATAATCCTTCATTGATGAAGCTTAGTTTAGCTGGGTAGGTTATTCTTGGTTGAAATTGTTTATCTTTGAGAACTTTGAAGATTGGGCTCCAAGCTCTCATAGCCTGAAGTGTTTCTGTAGATAAATCTGCTGCTATTCTAATTGGTCTTCCCTGAGAGGTAGTCTGACCTTTTCCTCTTGCTGCCTTTAGGATTTTTTCTTTTATACCTGCTTTATTTAGGTTAATTATTATGTGTCTGGGAGTTGATCTTCTCACTTGTTGTCTTGTAGGAGTTCTCTGAATCTCTTGTGTTTGAATGGTTGCATCACTGATGAGATGAGGGAAGTTTTCTTGAATAATTTAATGGAATGTTTGTTCCAGGGTGGTCCTTGTCTCTCTTTCTGTCTCAGGAAGTTCAATTACTCTTAGGTTCAGCATCTTGACATAATCAGTCATCTCTTGAAGGTTTTATTCTGTCGTTTTAAGATTCTTTTCTATGTTTTTGACAGTTGGGTTTAGTTCTATATTTTGGTCCTCAAGTTCTGAAATTCTGCTTGGCTAATTCTGCTTTCCATGCTTATCAGTTTGCTATTTATTTCATTCACAGTATTCTTTACTGCTGTTATCTCAGTTATCACCTCCTTCCTATTTTCCTCTTGTCTCTCCTCAATTCTTCTTCTTTTTTTCTTTTCTCTCAATGTCTTGATATCTAGGTTTGTAGTATGTGACCAGTCATTCTGGGGGCTCTTCATTATTTGTGTTCTGAAGTCTGTTTTCTCAGTGTCTTACTTCCCATGGGGTCTGTGTGAGACCCATATTCTTCTTTTGGTGTTTCTTTATTTGTGTAGATTTTCTTCCCCCTTATTTTGTTTTCTTCCCCCCTTCTTTAATTCTGTTGTTCAGGGATGGTGGGGTTACTTTTACTTCTGTTTGCTCAATCTCCTATTCTTCCTTATGTGGATCCTCTGACTTTTTTCAGTTCTGAACCTGGACTGTGGTTTGGGGGCTGTACTTTTTGCAGTTTGAGGATTTAATGGGGGTGGGCTGTGATTCAAAATCTATCTGCAGATCCCAGTATCCACCAACAGGTGTATGGGTACCTTGGAACCTACTTCCCACTGCCTTGCAATCTGTCCATGCAGTTGGGATATAGGTTTGCTCCCTGAAAGCAAAATGAGGTAAGAAAAAGGAAAAGAATGGAACAAGGAAGGCGCAAGGGCAAGAGGAAGGTGGAGAGAAAGAAGAGTAAGAGGGAAAACAGACAGATATACTGACTAATCAAATGAAAAGAGACACAAAGACAATAAAGTTAAAAAAACCCTAAAATATACAACCATACAAACACACAAGCCAACTAACCTCCCTATTGATGTACTCTTCCCATACACAAATGGGAAGTCTAAAGAAAAAAAAATCAGTAAAATAATAGAAACAAAGGAAGTATGAAAACATTATCAAAAATAGAAACAAGAGAGAAAAAAAATCCAAAACAAAAATGATCAAAGCATGCAGACAAAAAATAAAAATAATAAAAAAAAACAAAACAAAACCAGAAACTAGACTCACTGTGAGGTCATTCCTGTAAGTCCAACATCCTTTCAGCTCTGATCTCTAGCTCTCATCACAGGCTGATAGGGTTGTTCACAGCTTGGGTCAGATGCCCCAGGCCTCCTGTGGAAGGAGGGTAGATCAGATCTGGACTCAGCTGGCTTGCTGCCTGTCAAGTCTGCCACTCAGATCTGACCTGTCTGTGTCCAATCTAGCATGGGGAGGGGCTTCTGTCTCTCCCAGTTTGACGTGATTAGTTTAGGTCCCAAGGTGGAGGCTGGGCGGAGCTGGGTGGGGCAATGCAGGTCTCTGCCTGATCCTGGGACAGAGAAAATGGCTATGGTAGATGTTTCTTCACCAGGCATGGGCTTCCTCCCTGGCTCTCCCCATCCTCTCTCTCTCCACTGACTGGACTCAGGGTTCAAGCTGATCTGCTACAATGGGTGATGGTGTGGGCCAGGTGCCAGGTGATGAGAATCAGCCAGACTGTGTAGGCTTCTCTCAGGTGAGTCCTACAAGCAGCAGTTGGTCCTGTGCACTGTGGCCCAAATCTCAGGTTGTGGGGTCTTACAATCACCCTCAGAGGGGGTTCCTGGGTGCATGACCCTGAGTCTCCCCTCAGATGGCTCCTTGCTCTCCTACCAGCACATGCCTACTTATGGACACTTGCCCGTGTGGAGACTCTCACAGTCCAACCTGTCTGGTGGCCATCTTGTCTCCAATCTCTCCAAGTCGATTTTATGATATGGTAGGAGTTAAAGGTCTAATTTCATTCTTTGGCATGTGGCGTTCCAGTTTCCCCAGCACTATTTATTAAAGAGACTATCCTTTTTTTCCCACTGTGTGTTTTGGCGTCTTTGAAATCAACTGACCACAAATGTGTGAATCTATATCTAGGTTCTCTGTTTTGTTCTATTGGCCTTTAGCTATTTGGTTCTTTTTATACTTTCTATATCACTATTGAACTTACTTTGTTTATGTTTTGTTTTCTTTATACCATCCATTTGACTATCTCTGTTCTCTTCTCTCTGAGCTTCTTTAAAACAATTTTTAAATTCTTTGTCAGGTATTTCTTTTTTTTTTTTTGAGTTGGAGTCTCAATTGGTTACCCAGACTGGAGTGCAGTGGCCGCTCCCAGCCACCACAACCTTGACCTGCTGGGCTCCGGCGATCCTTCCATCTCAGCCTTCCAAGTAGCCGGAGTTACAGGCATGTGCTACCACGCCCGACTGATTTTTTGATTTATTGTAGAGATGAGGTCTCGCTGCCCAGGTGGGTCTTGAACCCGTGGGCTCAGGCAATCCACTCACCTCAGCCTCCCAAAGGCACGGGATTACAGGCTGAGCCACCAAGCCCGGCTGTCAGGTATTTCATAGATCTTTATTTCTCTGGGCTCATTGTCTGGACAATTATTATGTTCCTTTGTTGGTGTCATGTTGCCTTGATTTTTCTTGTAGACTTGCTTTGATGTCTGTACATTCAAAGGAGTAATTGCCTCTTTCACTGGGTGGATTCAGTGGGAAGGGACCCTCATTTATGGGTATTTGCAAGGGCACTGGCAGGATGGGTGATATTGCAGCAATGTCTCTGATTTTGGAATGAGGCAGAGGCTTGGACTCTAAGGAGTTCTGTCAGTGGAGGCCAACATTGGAATATACTGCAGGGCTTCTCAGTGCTGAAGGCTGCAGGTGTTTGTGGTGGCATCAACAGCTGCTGTGGTCTTACTCTCCTTTTCTCCCATGGGGGGATGTTGTAGCTGAGTAGATGTCTTTTGGCACCATGGGCACAAGTATGTGTACAGTGGTGGCAGCACAAAGCTCTTGAGTGCAGGCCCATGTGCATGTATTGGTGGCATTACTAAAGTCTAGAGTGCTAATACACATGTGGCAGTACCAGGATTTGGGGCATGAATGCATGAATGGTGGAGCTAGGGTTGGAGGCAGAGGTTAAGAATGGTGGAGCTAGGGTTGGAGGCAGAGTTTAAGTGTGGCAGTGGTCATGATTGGCTTTGGGGCACAGTCATGCTTGTGGCAGTGTCAGGGTCTGTGGTGCAGGCATGAGCTAGCCGACAGCAATGTTCTGGGTCACAGGTGTGCACGATTGTGCTTGGGTGATGAGGAGCACCAAGTGTTAAGCCCTGAGGATAGGGGATATTGGCTCCTTCTGCCCCAGGGGGATACAGCAACATGGACTCTGTTTAGCTTTGTCAGCTGCAGGCAGCATTAGTGAAGATTGTAGGAGCTCTTAGGGGCAAAAACTATACGTGTCTAATGTGATGGTGGGGACTGCTGGGCTCCTTGGTGATGAAGGATGCTGGGATCTTCTTGCCCTCCTTTTTTTCCCAATTGGGAAGGTTGCAACTAAGGGGTACTCCTCTTGGCACTAAGATGTGTTTGGTAGGGCCAATGGAGGTAAGAAGTTTCCTATGCATTTCTAAGTTTTTGTGCTCTACTGGTGCTGCAGCCTCTTCACTGTATACCAAAGGCCTATATGAGCACTTTTTTTGGTGGATGGTTATTAAATTCTTTTTGTTGATAGATCCAAGTCTAGCATTCTATCTTACTCTCGTCTTAATTAAAAAAAAAAACTATTGATCTGATAATTCCAGCATTCTTGCCATATATGACCCCTTTTAGATAGTTGCCCAAATTTATATGTCTTCCTAGTTAATTTCAATGGAGATTGGCATGAGAGAGAATAGAGGGATAGGGCTGGCATTACAGCCTGTAGGTCTGCTTACTGCTTTAAGGCGCATTTAGACTTTTTTGGTGATTGTTTATTTTTGTTTGTCACTACTAAATTTTAGTTGGGTATGACTATAGAAAAAGACTTATGACATCATCATTAACTTTATTTTCTTCTTTTGTACAATTTAAATGTAAAGGTATTAGCAAATATCAAGTAGGAAGTACCTGTTACCAGAGAATACTAATGCATTTTTCTCATTGGTTTTTTAATTATGAAGCAACTGGGTAACTTTCTTTTAGTCAGAGTTGGGCATCTGAAGTAACCTCTATCCTATTATGTTTCAGGATATGGTGTTCAGTGGAATAACATCTTTTCACCTGTAAGCCCAGATGATAATTTAACTTTTGCTCATGTTATGGGCATGCTTTTATTTGATGCTATCTTGTATGGCCTTGTAGCCTGGTATGTAGATGCTGTCTTTCCAGGAAAGTATGGTGTGCCCAAGCCATGGTATTTCTTCTCGCAGGTAAGTTATAATGCTCCTGTTATTGAGACAAATCCCAGTCCTTATGTAGTACAAACCTTTTCTAGTTTATGGAGGAGTGAGCATCACCTTTAACACCTTCCCCATGGTGCCTCACTTTTGTTATATTAATACAGTTTTTTTCTTTCTCAACTAAAGCTGTTATGAGTTAACTTTGTAACATGTATAATTGAATCAAATGGATTTCTGCAAAAGAAATCTTATCTCAATGAACATGAGTAGGGTTCTTGGATCCTAGTGAGTAGGGATAAACCATGCCCCATATCTGGTCTATCACCATCTTCTTTCTTTCCACTATTACTATTACAACAGGTTACTTAAAATCAAAGCTTTATCAATATGGGAGCACTGACATCTTGGCCTGTATTTTAAATCCTCCATCATTCTGTGATCCAAAGCAGTAGTCCCAGATTTTAGGTCTCAGAATGCCTTTATACTCTTAAAAATTATTGACCACCTAAAAAAGTTTTGGGAAATGTGGTTTATATCTATTGATATTCATTATATTAGCAATTAAAACTGATAACGTTTTAATATTTATCAAATTATTTAAAAATATTAGCAATAGACCCTTTACATATTAAACTATGTAGCATTTTTGTGAAATATAGCTATTTTTTAAAGTTAAATAATTAGAAGAGTGGCATATTTTACATTTTTGTAACGATCCTTCCTATCTGATTAATAGAAAATGACTGAATTCTAATAGCTGGTTCTTCACTAAATGTGTTACATTATTTTGTTTTAGTTAAAATATATGAAGAAAATATGGTCTCATATGGATATGCAGTTGAAAAAAGGAGGAGTATTTATGTAGTCTTTTCAACAAATATGATTATTCTTTTTTGACACATCACCAAAACCCAACTTAAGATAATTTACTAACAGTTAGTTGAAATCTAAGATCTGAAAACATACTAATGAACATTTTGGAATCTGGTATAATAATATCTGTTGGTGTATCTTCCAATTTGAATAGATTCTTAAACTGTGCATAATGTTGTAACATAATGTGTTAGCCATTTGGAAAATATTAGTTCACTGAGTTATGTATACCTTGCAATTGGTGACACACTTCATTATACATCATCAAAACTTCACATTTATTAATATCAACATTATGTCATCAAAGTCATTTTTAAACATTGGAAATCTGTCACGCACAGCAGTGGATACTAATTTTTCAAAATTCTAATTTTCACATGAAAGTGTGAATTTTTATCATTGGCAACAAATACTGTCATTTGTTTTTCTTGAAACGACTTGATGACTTTATTAATTTTCAAAAAAATGTTTGCTAGATATCCCAAGTCTGGGTAATCATAGTTTTTATCTGTCATTCTTTCAGGTTAAAAAAGAAAAGATATTCCATGAAGAAAATGGCCAGTTCACCTTTTGACTCAAGCAATGACAAAAGTAACTTTCGTTGGGGAATATTTGCTTTTTTTTAATCATATGCTGCAAAAGTGCTTTATGTGTACTTCCCATTTCATCACATGGAATATTTTCTAAATTAGACACTTATATTTAAGGACTGAGATCTAATAAATTATTTTACTTCCTCATCAAAGACATACTTAAGTGAAATAGCCTTTTTTAACCCTGTACTTTTCTGGTGGCAAGGATAACAATGACTGCTTTGGGTAGTTTTATACTACTGTTTTCATTTGTGTTAAGGCACCAGCAGTTTTACCTACCACTGCTTTAACATCATCAATGAAAATGCCACTATAGTAAAAAAGGCAAACAATGCATTTTCAAAAATAATTATATGGCCTTTCGGCCAGAACTGCCATCTTCCAGTAATTCACCAAAATGAGAACACAAAGAGAAAGAGGAAGCGCACCCAGTACGTGTTCTTCAGGCTGTTTAGAAAACATTGTTCCTTTGGCCACATATTTGTGAATCTACAAGAAAGGTGATATTGTAGGCATCAAGGGAATGGGTACTGTTCAGAAAGGAATGCCCCACAAATGTTACCTTGGCAAGGCAGGAAGGGTCTACAATGTCACCCAGCATGCTGTTGGCATTGTTGTTAACAAACAAGTCAAGGACAAGTTTCTTGCCAAGAGAATTAATGTGTGTGTTGAGCATATTAAGCACTCGAAGAGTTGAGATAGCTTCCTGAAACACATGAAGGAAAATGACCAGAAAAAAGAAGGAAGCCAAGGAGAAAGGCACCTGGGTTCAACTGAAGCACCAGCCTGTTCCATCCAGAGAAGGACACTTTGTGAGAACCAACGGAAAGAAGCCTGAGCTGCTGGAACCTATTCCCTATGAATTCATGACTTGATAGGTGTCAAAAATAAAAGATCTCTAGATCATTAAAAAAATAGTTTTATAAAATAAGTTTGACCTCACAGATCCATTGAAAGGATCTTGGATATTTAGTGATCTGTCAATGACATCTTGAAGTAAAAAGTCATGATTCAGAGTAATATAATGCTTTTTACTGTGCTGCTTTGAGGTGATTTCATTTTGTCTCTCTTCTTGAACAGTGATTTTTAAATAGTACATTTGTCCTGTAGTTACTCTGTAGGAATTCATATTATAGATGAGTTGCTTCCAAATTTATTTTCAAGTTATCTGTGGTTATTTATCTCAAAACAAGAGTGAAATCAGCCAACAGTTTTCAAGTTTCAAGAGCAGTTCATTTTTCAGAGACATTATGATGATTATGTTTATGTTCTTTCAGAAATCCTATTGGTATGGGAAATCAAGCACAGAGAACAAAGATATCCAGCTCAGTGATATAAGGCAAAATGATTATTTTGAAGCTGAACCTGTTGGTTTGGTAGCTGGTATTAAGATCCAACATTTGCACAAGGTATTTTTTTCACAGGTCTCTGTTTCTTGATAGGACAACTCAAAGTTAATTAATTTGCAATGTATATTTAATGTTTGTCATTGGCCATAACCCTACCTTTATGTAAATTTAAGGTTGTAGTGAGCATATTTACTTTTTTTGGTAAAAAGTGAAATGAAATGTATGCAAATAAAACAAAAATCCAGGTATTTCCTCTCTTTCTTCTTCAGAATAAAATATATAGATAATAATGGTGTCTTCTACAATACTCCCACTATAAGAAGTAGAGTCTAGTTGGAACAATGATGATTAGATATGCAAATATTAATTTCTGTTCACAGTTGTAGTTTTATTTGTTCTATAAGCTAGGCATGAGGCTGCTTAACTGTACTCTTCTTTGTTCAAGTGTTTGGCAAGGACATATTCTTAGCTATTTTATTTTATCTGGATCAGTTGCACGCATATATTATATATCAGGTAATCTATACATCTTCTGGCATTCTCTTGCCCCTCAAGGAGCTATTTAAGCTTAACTTGAACCTTTAATCTCACAATTTGTAGAAATTAAAATCCCCTTTTCACAATTTCTTCTAATTATCTGTGTATGTTAAGGAGGAAAGATTGTCTGTGCTTTTGTGGTTTTCTCTGTTTCCAGCATATTGCATACTGATTCTAGTTTGGTCACATTGACCCACATATGAAACTTAGCCTTTTTACTGCCTTTTTACATGAACACTTTTCTAAATTTCTTTAATATTTAATATATATTGAGGCTTGATGGGGTCATGTCAAGGAATGCATTAGCTATGATCATTTCCCCATCTTTACTTACCCATGCCTCTTATTTCTCTCTTATTTTCTCTAAGATTGATCTTGAGATCTTCTGCTAATGTTTAGAGATGTTCACCTCTTCCCAGATTTGCATATCAAGATTCATGAGTGCTTAGCAAAACCAGGGACCTCCTCAAGAAATTCAACAACTTGTTTCTGAGAAGGTATTATTTTCCAGAAACTGATTGGTATGAGGGATATAATTGTGAACAAGGCAGATAAAATTCTTGTTTTAAAGGACATTTTAAAAAACAATAATTAAGGGTACTTCTGCTTCCATGTGGAATGGAGAAGGTGATGACAGCCCAACACTAAAAATGAAAAAAAATCTAGATTATATTTTTAAAATTATAAAATTATAAAATTATAAAAATTAGAAAGTTATATTTTAAAAATCTAGTAATTATATTTATCAGATAACTGTAGAAGCAATGTGGACTAGATTATTTTCAGTTCTCAAGAATGCCCAACCTTCTAAACTAAGCTTATAAATGCTGGTCATTTTCTTATTTGGAGCCATTTGCTGATTCTAACCATGATCAGGCCCAAAACAAGAACTCTACTACAGTAAAGAGAGACATTTGAGGCTATTGGTAGTCATAGTCGACTGGCACAGCAGATTAGAAACTTTCAGCATACAAACATATGACCAGTTTTTCCTAAGGGACATTTACTTATCTACAGTGCTACATGTAGGACGCTGGGAAACTAAAGCAGGAGGTTAAAAGCTAAGTCCCAAATTCCCAAAGACGAAATAGAATCAATTTCCATCTTTTTGAACTGAAGAGATACAGACCTGTACAATATTCTGTCAGAAGATTAGGAGGACCATACTAGAGGTACAGGAATGAACTGGAGGTGTATTGAGTTTTTTCTATACATGCAATTCATCTTTATTTTACTGAATCCCAGATTAGATGGTAGTAATGACCTCTTCCCCTATTTGTTTACTCAAGGAAAGGAGTTACTCTTTGGTAGAAGAGAACAGCTGGAGTCTCTAAGGGCTACTTTATACAAAATGCATGGCAAAAATTTAAAAATTGCTAGACCTGTGAAAAGGCACAAAATAGTGACCAGTAATCATGAGTAAGAACATACAATAGAAGATTTTCATTTAGAAGATTATGTAAACATTGGAGATTTGAAAAGAACTACACTAATATGTTAAGGGAAATATTAAAAATATGAACACAAGTATGAAAGTATACTTCAGTAGAGAAATAGAATAATTAGTAAGAATATGAAGATTTGAAAACATGAGTAACTAATATGAACTAATTGACACATTTCATTTGGCAAATGCAGAAAACACATTATTCCCAAGTGCTTGAGGAAATTTTTTTAAAAAGGTCATTTGCCAGTCATAATGCACATCTCATCATAAGTTGAAATCAGAAAATTTTGTTGTCCAGAGTGGAGACTGATTTAAAAGGTGTAATAGAATAATAATTAGGATATCTCAAATGTTTGACCAAAGAAGAATAGAAGCATAATAGAAATTAGAAAATATTTTGAGATGAATAATAGTAAGACATGGCATATAAAAACTTGTGGGCAGCTGGGTGCAGTGGCTCATGCCTGTAATCCCAGCACGTTGGGAGGCCAAGGCAGGAGGAACTCAGGAGTTCAAGACTAGACTGGACAATATAGCGAGACTTCATCTCTACTTTTTTAAAAGTAAAAACTTATGAGCTTCAGCTTAGTGTTTAGATGGTGTGGATCTAAGTACACATATTAGAATATCATTAATCATAGTCTAAAGTTCTATTTCAATAAGCCAGAAAAAGAGAGCAGGTTAAATCCAAAGAAATAAGGAAGGCAATATAAGGAGAAAAATAGAAATCAAAGAAATAAAAAGCAGATATAAAATAGAGAAAAATCAACTTAGTCATAAGTTGATTCTTTGGAAAGATCTATAAAATGGGTACATTGTAAGAAGATAATTTAAGAAAAAAGGAAAACATAAATTACCAAGTATGAAAAAAGTTATAGTACTCCTGACCCTAAACACATTAGAAATATGAGTGTATTAGAGAAAATTCATGTAAATTTTACAATGATATAGAAAGCAGAAATAAATGGAAAAGCACAACTTACCAAAATTGTCAAAGAAGACATAGAAAAGAGAAAAATCTACCTAAGAAACTGACTTTGTCATTAAGAAAAGCAACTTTTAAAAAACCCAGTAGGCGGGTCATGGTGGCTCATGCCTATAATCCTAGCACTTAGGGAGGCTACAGTAAAAGGATTGCCTGAGCCCACAGGTTCGAGACCACCCTGGGCAACTTGGCAAGACCTCATCCCTATAATAAATCAAGAAATTAGCCAGGCATGGTGGCACATGCCTATCATTCCAGCTGCTTGGAAGGCTGAGGTGGAAGGATTGCCTGAACCCTGCAGGTCGAGGCTGTAGTGGCCGTGATTGTGCGATTGCACTCCAGCCTGGGTGATAGAGTGAGACCCCCAACTCAAAAAAAAAAAAAAAAAAAGCCAGGCTCGGTGGCTCAACCTGTAACCCGCACCTTTGGGAGGCTGAGGTGAGTGGATTGCCTGAGACCGCGGGTTTGAGACCCGCCTGGGCAGCGAGACCTCATCGCTACAATAAATCAAAAAATCAACCGGGCGTGGTAGCACCTGCCTGTAATTCCGGCTACTTGGAATTGGAAGGCTGAGGCGGCAGGATCGCCGGAGCCCAGCAGGTCGAGGCTGCGGTGGCCGGGAGCGGCCACTGCATTCCAGTCTGGGCGACAGAGTGAGACTCCAACTCAAAAACAAACAAACAAACAAACAAAAAAGCCTTGTACACATGAAATCATTGGTGATTTTTTTGAACTTTATTTTAGATTCAAGGAGTACACGTGCAGGTTTGTAACATAGATCTATTATGTGATGAGGTTTGAGCTTCTAATGAGTCTTCCCCCTAGGTGGTAAACTTCTAATGAGTCTGCCCACCTAGGGAGCAGACTCATTAGACTCTTATTCTCTTCCCTCTTCACTCAAGTCCCTGGTTTCTGTTGTTTCCCATCCTTGTGCCTGTGTGTGCCCAGCGTTTAGCTCCCGCTTATTAGTAGGAACTTGCAGTAACCAGTTTTCTGTTTTTGTGGTAATTCACTTAGAATGATGGTCTCCAGCAGCATCCATGTTGCTGCAAAGGACATGATTTTGTCCTTTTTTATGGATTCATAGTATTCCATGGTGTATATGTACCATATTTTTTTATCCAGTTCCATCATTGATGGGCAGGCACCTGGGTTAGTTCCATGCTTTTGCTATTGTAAAAAGTGCTGTGATAAAAATATGCATGCAGGTGTCTTTTGGTAGAATGATTTATGCTCCTTTGGATATATACCCAGTAGTGGGATTGCTGGGTTGAATGGTTAAATTTGTTTTTTAGCTTTTTGAGAAATCTCTAAACTGCTTTCTATAGGGATTGAACTAGTATACATTACTACCGATATTGTATAAATGTTACCTTTTCTCCACAGCCTTGCCAGTAGCTGTTGTTGTTTTTTTTTTTTTAATTTTTAAATAATAGCTATTCTGACTAGAATTAGGTGGTATCTCATTGTGCGTTTGGTTTGCATTTTTCTGATGATTATTGATGTTGAGCATTTTTTCATGTTTGTTGACTGCTTGCATATCTTCCTTTGAGAAGTGTCTTTTCATGTTCTTTGCTTACTTTTTAAAGAGTAATTTTGTTTCCTGTCAATTTGTTTAAGTTTCTTGTAGATTCTGGATATTAGGCCTTTGTCAAGTACACAGTTTGCGAATATGTTCTCCCATTCAGTGAGTTGTCTCTATTCTGCTGGTGGTTTCTTTTGCTGTGCAGAAGGTTTTTATCTTGATAAGATCCCACTTGTCAATTTTAGTTTTTGCTGCATTTGCTTTTGAGGTCTTGGTCATTAGGTCATTGCCTAGGCCTATGTCCGGGTGAGTGTTTCCTAGGTTTTCTTCTAGAATTTTTATGGTTTGGGGTCTTACTTTTAAGTCTTTAACCTATATTGAGTTAATTTTTGTATATGGTGATAGGCAGGGGTCCAGCTTCATTCTTTTGCAGTTGGTTAGCCTGTTTTTCCAGCACAATTTATTAAATTGGGTATCATTTCCCTGATATTTCTTTTTGTTGACTTTGTCAAAAATGAGTTGATTTTAGGTCAATGGTTTTATTTTTGGGTTCTTTATTTTTTTCCATTGGTCTATGGCTCTATTTTTGTACTGGTACCATGCTGCTTGGTTATTGTGGCCTTGCAGTAAAGTTTGAAGTCTGGCAATGTGATGCCTCTGGCTTTGTTTTTTGCTTAGGATTGCTTTTACGATTTGGGTGTTTTTTGTTTGTTTTTGCTTCCACGTAAGTTTAAGTATTGTATTTTTTAGGTCTGTGAAAAATGATGCTGATGGTTTGATAGGGATTGCGTTGAATCTGTAGATTGCTTTGAGTAGTATGAACATCTTAACGATATTCATTCTTCCAATCCATGCGTATGGAAAATTTTTTTTTTCTTCATGTTGTCTTTGATTTCTTTCAGCAGCATTTTGTAGTTCTCATTGTAGAGATCTTTCACCTCTTTAGATATATTCCAAGGTATTTGTGTGTGTGTGTGTGGTTATTGTGAATGGGATTGTGTTTCTTATTTGGTTTTTAACCTGTTTGTTGTTGGTGTTTAGAAACACAATTAATTTTTGAGCATCGGTTTTGTATCCCTAGACTTTTACCAAAGTCATTTATCAGTACTAGGAGTTTTTTGGTGGAGTCTTTTCAGTATTCTAGGTTTATAATCGTATCTGCAAAGAGAGGTTATCTAACTTCCTCTTTTCCTATTTGAATACCTCTTATTTCTCTTCTTGCCTGATTGCTCTTACTAAGACCTCCAATACTATGTTAAATAGGAGAAGTGAGAGTGGATATTTTTGTCTTGTTCCAATTCTTAGGGAGAATGCTTCTAGCTTCTGCCTGTTAAGTATTTGATGTTGGCTGTGGGTACCACTGGTGAATTCTTTCATGGAGTTAAGAAAGAAACAATATCATTTTTATACAAATTCCTCTCGAAAAAAAAGATGACATTTTAAATCTCATTTTATGAGGCTAATATAATAATTGATACCAAAATTTTGCAATGTCATTGCAAGAAAATAAAATTTTCTGGCCAAAATGTCTCATGAACATAGGTTCAAAAACTCTAGACAAAATATTAGCAAACATGTAAGCATCTCAGATACAGAAAATATATTTAATGTAATTAAGTATATGCCTAATTTTAAAAACTTTTAGGAGAGGATCTATTTTTTATTGTGGTAAAATATACATAAGATAAAATTTACCATTTTAGCCATTTAAAAGTATACAGTTCAGTGGTACTTATTATACTCACAATGTTTTACCCCCATTACTGCTGTCTACTTTTAGAGCATTTTAATCATCCCAAAAGGAAACACCATACCCATTAAGCAATCACTGACCATTTCCCCCTTTCCCTACCCTACAGTAATCTGCTTTCTGTCTCTATAAATTTTTCTAGTCTAGACATTTTCTATAATAGGAATAATATAATATGTGGCCTTTTTTGTCTTGGTCTTTTGACTTAGTATAATATTTTCAAGATCCATCTATGTTGTAGCATATATTAGTATTTTATTCACTTAAATTTTTTTTTAATTTTAAAGATGTGGGGTACAGTTCAGGGTTGCTATACAAACGTTCATTATGCAGGTACCCTTGTTGATGAGGTGTGCCCTCCCTTACCTGACAGTTTCCTTCAAATGCCAATCCCACCCCTACCCTGGCAGTTTCCCACTACTGCCAATCTCTTTCTTATAGTATTATGATAATTGTTCAAGGTACACTTATGAGTGAAAACATATGGTACTCTGTTCTTTGTTTCTGTGATAGATCACTGAGTATTATAGACTCTAAATCCATCCAAGTTGCTGCAAAGTTCCTGTTTGTCCTTCTTTATGGGTGTGTATATCATGTATATGTACCACTTAAAAAAAAATCCAGTCCAGTTTAGATGGACAGCACAGTTGGTTCTATGTTTTAGCTATTGTGAATAGAGCTGCAATAAACATGCATGTGCAGGTATCTTTTTGGTAGAATGCTTTGAGTTCTTCCAGGTATATTCCCAATAGGGGGATTGCTGGGTCATATGGAAGGTCAATTTCTAGTTCCTTTAGAAATCACCACGCTGTTTTCCATAGAGGTTGAACTAGTTTGCATTTCCACTAGCAGTGTTGAAGTGTTCCCTTTACTCTGCATCCTCGCCAGCATCTGTTGTTGTTTGTTTTTATTAATGATGGCTATTCTTACTGGGGTTAGGTGGTATCTCAATGTGATTTTGATTTGCATTTCTCTGATGATGAGTGAGGCTGAACACTTTTTCATGTGTCTGTTGGCTGCCCATATATTTTCTTTTGGGAATGTCTATTCATGTCTTTTGCCCACTTTTTAATGCGGCTGTTTTTTGTTTTTGTTTTTTCTTTTCGGCACCTTTGAGTTCCCTGTAGATCCTAGATGTTAGACGTTTGTCAGACATACAATTGGCAAATATTTTCTCCCATTCTGTGGGCTGTCTCCCTGCTCTCTTGATGGTTTCTTTTGCTTTGCAGAAGCTCGCCAGTTTGATGAGGTCTTATTTGTCTATCTTATTTCTTACGGTATGGGCACTCAGGATTGTGATCAGGAATTGGTTATCAGTTCCAATTTCCATAAGGGTGTCTCCTGTATTTTCTAAGATTCTTATAGTTTGAGGTTTTACGTTTAACTCTTTCATCCATTTAGAGTTAATTTTTGTGTATGATGATAAGTAGGGGTCCTGTTTCAATTTTCTGTAGGTGATCAGCCAGTTTTCCCAGCACCATTTACTGAATAGGTTCTCCTCTCCCCAGTGGTTGTTGTTGAAGGCTTTGTCAAAGATGAGTTGGTTGAGAAATTGAGACTTTGCTTCCAGAATCTCTGTTCTGTTCCATTGGTCCATGTGCCTGTTCTTGTACCAATACCAGGCTGTTTTGATTACTGTAGCCTTATAGTGAAGTTTGAAGTCTGGAAATGTGACACCTCCTGCTTTGTTTCTTTTGTAAGGATTGTTTTGGCTATTTGTGGTCATTTATGTTTCCATATGAATTTCTGTATTGCCATTTCTAGGTCTGAGAAGACTGATGTTGGTAATTTAATAGGTATTGCATTGAATGTATAGATTGCCTTTGGTAGGATGGACATCTTAACAACGTTGATTCTTCCTATCCATGAGCATAGAATATTTTTCCATTTGTTTGTGCCTTCTTGGATTTCTTTGAGCAGTGTTTTGTAGTTTTCATTGTAAAGGTCTTTCACTTCTCTGGTTAGGAAGATGCTGAGGTATTTTATTATTTTGGTGACTATTGTGAATGGGATTGTGCTTTTTATTTGGTTCGCTGCCTGCTTGTTGTTGGTATTTAGGAATGCAACTGTTTTTTGCACATTTATTTTGTACCCTGAGATGTTGCCAAAGTTCTTTATCAGTGCAAGCAGGTTTTTGACAGATTCTTTTGGATTTTCAAGCTATAGGATCATATTGTCAGCAAAGAGGGATAAATTTACTTCCTCTTTTCCTATTTAGAACCGCTGATTTCCATCCCTTGTCTAATTGCCCTAGCTAGGACTTCCAACACAACATTGAACAAGAGAGATGAGAGTGGGCAGCTTTGTCTTGTTCCAGTTTTTAGGGGAAATATTTCCAGTTTCTGTCCACTTAGCAATATGTTAGCTGTGGGTTTATTGTAGATGGCACTTACTATTTTGAGGTATGTTCCTTCTATAATTGAGGTGTTATAGGGTGTTTTATCAAGAAGGGATGCTGGATTTTATCACAAGTTTTTTCTCCATTCAATGAGATGATCATGTGTTTCCTGTTTTTACATCTGTTGAGGTATTTAATTACATTTATGGTCTTGTGAATGTTGAACCAGCCTTGCATCCTGGAGATGAAGCCTACTTGGTCACAGTGGATAATTTTTGAGGTGTGTTTTTGGATCTGATTTGCTAGAATCTTGTTGAGGATTTTTTAATCTATGTTTGTAAGGGATAGTGGCCTGTAGTTCTCTTTATTTTGTTAGATCTTTACCTGGTTTGGGTATCAGTGTGATGTTAGCTTTGTAAAACGATTTGGGGAGAATTCCTTCTTTCCCAATTGCCTGGAATACTTTCAATAGGATTGGTATCAGCTCCTCCTTGTATGTTTTATAGAATTCTGCTGGAAAGCCATCTGGTCCATGGATATATATTTTTTTAGTAGATAGTTTTCTTATGACAGAGTCAATTTTCTGGGTTGTTATTGGTCTATTTAATGTCTCAATGTCTTCTTGTTTCAACCTGGGGAGGTTGTGTGATGCCAGAAAGTCCTCCATTTCATTTAGGTTATTAAGTTAGTTTCCATATAGATGTACATAGTAATCTTTGGTAATCTTTTGTATTTCTTTGGGGTGAGTTGTGATTTGATCTTTTGTTTTTCTGATTGCATTTATTTGGACTTTTATTCTCATTTTCTTGGTCATTCCAGCTAGGGGTCCATCAATCTTGTTAATTCTTTCAAAGAACCAGGTTTTTGTTTTGTTGATGTTTTCTATGATGTTTTTGTCTTCTATGTCCCGTATGTGGGCTCTTATTTTGGTGATTTGGGTTCTTCTGCTAAAGTTAGGGTTTTGGTGATGTCTTTCTAGCTTCCTTAGGTGATTTGTTAAGCTCTCAACTTGTGATCTTTCCATTTTCTTGATGTGTGCTCATAGAGATATAAATTTCCTTCTTTGAACTGTTTTCATGGCATTCCAGAGGTTTTGGTAAGATGTTTCTTCATTTTCATTTGTTTTCAGGAATCTTTTAATTTCTGCTTTGATTTCAGTGTTGACCCAGTAGTTGTTCGGCATCATGCTGTTTAGTGTCCATATCTTTGTGGAAATTTTGTTGGTGTTGCTATTTATTTTTATTCCACTGTGGTCTGAGAAAGCGCATGACAATATTTCAGCCTTATGGAATTTGTTTATGCTTCATTTATGGCCAAGGATGTGATCGATCTTAGAGTGTACTCCATGTGGTGATGAGTATACTCTGTGGTTGTTGAGTGGAATGATCTGTACGTATATATTCAGTCCATTTGCTCGGTGTCAAGTTTAGGTTCTGATCTCCTTGTTGATTTTTTGCCTCAGTGATCTATCTAGAGCTGTCAGTGGGGTATTCAAGTCCCCTGCTATAATAATGTTAGATTCAATATCTTTTTTAAGTTTACTCAGTAGTTGCTTTATAAATGCTGGTGCTCCTGTGTTAGGTGCATGTATGTTTAGGATGGATATTTCTTGTTGATGGATTGAACCTTTTATCAATATGTATTGTCCTTTTGTATCTTTAAAAATTTTTGATAGGTTAAAGGTTGTTTTGTCTGATATTAAGATCATGACTCCTGCCTTCTTTTGTGATCCATTTCCTGGAAACTCCTTTTCCATCCCTTAACTTTGAACCTGTGTGCGTCCCTTATGGTGAGATGAGTTTCCTGGATGCAGCAAATAATTGGGTCATGGTTTCTTATCCAGTTTGCCATTCTTTGTCTTTTCAGTGGTGCATTTAGTCCATTCACATTCAGGCTGATTATTGAAATGTGATTGTTTATCCCTGATATGATACTCTGTAAAGTTTTTTTGTTTGTTTCTTTGCTTCTTTTGGCTTTGGGGTTGATGTATGTGTGTGTTTTCAAGTTTCTTTTTGTACTGCATTCTCTGTTGATTCTGTGCCCTGCAGTTCTTTTGGGAAGTGTGTGGGCATTCTTTTTTTTCTTTCTTCTATGCTTAATACCTTCTTAAGTTTCTCCTATAGAGTTGGTCTGGAAGCTGCATAATCTCTTAGGGATTGGATGTCTGGGCATGATTTTAATTCTCCATCACTGATGAAGCTGATTTTGGCTGGGTAAGAAATTCTTGGTTGAAATTGTTTATCTCTGAGGACTTTGAATATTGGACACCAGTTCCTTCTTGCTTGTTTTTCTGCCGACAGGTCTGCAGCTATTCTGCTTGGTTTTCCCTGGTAAGTAGTCTGACCTTTCTCTCTTGCTGCCTTTAGGATTTTTTCTTTTGTGCCTAGTTTGTGTAGGTGAATTAGTATGTATCTAGGGATTGGTCTTCTCACTTGATGTCTTGTGAGGGGTTCTCTGTTTCTCTTGTGTCTGGCTGGTCACATCTCTGGTGAGATGGGGAAAGTTTTCTTGGATTGCCTCCTGGAATACTTGCTCCAGGTTGTTCTCCATTTCCCTTTCCACTTCTGGGATAGCAGTCAGGCGTAGGTTCAGCCTCTTGATATAATCTCACATCTCTTGTAGGCATTGTTCTTTCTTTCTGAGTCTTCTTTCTATGTTTTTTACAGATCTGGTTAATTCCATGTTCTGGTCTTCAAGTTCTGAGATTCTTTCTTTGGCTAGATTAATTCTGCTTTCCATCTTGTCATCTTGTTATTTATTTCCTGGATAGAATTTTTTTATTGCCAAAATCTCTGTTACAAGTTCTTTCAGTGTTGTGTCTTGTCTTTCTTAAGTCTTATTCACTCTTTTCATCCATTCCCTAATCCCTGTTATATTCTGGGGTCAGTTGTTTGTGATTTCTATTTTTTGGGCTCTGAAGTCTGATTTTTCAGGAGTTTTCTCTTTGTTTCACGTGAAATTACCTGTGGTCCTCCTTTGCTTTTTCCTCATTTGTGACAGATCTCCTGTTTTTCTTTTTAGTTCTGTTATTCAGTGTCAGTGGGAGAGGGTTTCCCTTCTGATGTTTGCTCAGCCCTCTATCCTTTTCTGATCTGGGTGTTGGATTTACTCTATTTTGAAATATTACAGTGGGTGGGAAGCTTTGCTGTTTCTTGTAGTTTTGAAAGTTGGATAAGGTAGGGGATAGGAAGATAGGATTCAGAAACTAATTGTAATTTACAATGTTCACTGATTATGGTATGTGTTCCCTGAGACCCAATCCCTACCACTACTCTATATGACGATGCAATGGGTACATGTGTATACCCCCTGAGCCCGAGATACAGTAACAGCAATGAGGAGCCTGGAGAAAAAGAGAATGAAATAAGATGAACAAGAATTAAAAAGAAGAAAAGAAAAAGAAAGAGAACAATAAAGCAGAAACCAAAGGAAAAAACAGTTGAACACACACACACACACACACACACACACACACACACACACACACACGTACACACCTATCCAAAACAAACTGGAATAACAACAAAGTGAAACCAAACTAGCAACAGCAATAAACCCAGGAAAACTAAACACATACACACATCCCTAGCACAAAATGAATGGAGAAGAAAAACAGAAAGACCAGGAAAAAAAAAAAAGGAATTCAGATTGTTGAACCCTCACACATATATTGACACACACCTTAAACTAAAAAAAGTAAAATAAAATAAAAAAAAGGGAAGAACAAAAGAGCAAAAACAAACCACCAACAACAAAAAAACTAAAAGATGAACACAATCATTTACATGCACACATAAACAGAAAACAAAAAACAAAAGAAGAAAGAAAATGAAAAAAAGGGGGGATGCAGATCAAACGCTCACATGCACTTTCATGCGCAAAGGAAAATATTTTTAAAATAGAGGACTAATAAACAACAGGCAAAAATTTTTCTTAAAAATTAAATTAAAAAAAAGAAAAACCTGCCCTCTTGTGGCAGGCTCTGTAATTGTTCCTGTAGTCTGCTCTCATCCTGCAGAGTTTCTACCTCTTTCACTCCCTAGTGTCTGGAGCAGGAAAGGAGGAGGGCCAGTTGCGGGGGGAGGGCTGCAGTCATCCCTCCCACTCTCATATGGTCAGGGAGATCTCCTCCTTGGGAAGGTGCGGGATTGTCTCTTTCCCAGGTTTGTATGTACTCATGGGGGATGCCCCAGCCAGGTCTATCCTGGAATGGTATTCTCCTGTCGCGACTGACCTCCAGACTCTGCCTGGGTTTGTTTCTCTCAGTTGTGGCCAGCTGTGTGGGTCTGACGTTCAGAGGATTGCTGGGGAGGAAAGGGTTTGGGTCAGTCACGGATTCACCACTGATCTCTTTGGGGTCTTTCCTCATCCTTTTGTGGCCACACCCTTTGTCCTGTGGCTGGATCAGTGTAGGGGGTGGGGTGCCTGGGACTCAGCACTTGTCAGATCCCTCCAAAGTTTATGCTTTCAGGATATTCCCTCTGGGTCATGATCAACCCCCGAGTAGTTGATCCACCACTCACAGGAGATTGAGTTTGTTGCTCTGTGGTGAGAAAGTCAGAGCACTTTCCTGCCCCGCCTTCAATATGGTGGCAGGGTGCCTCTTTTGTCCTCTCTGGTGGGACTGTCCCTCTGGGCTCCCTCCGCAGCCCCTGCTGCCAGTGTCCAGCCAGGCACTGAAGTGGTGAGGCAAAACCTGGGGCCAGCAGTCTCTCCTGCTGCAGTGGTGAGGCAGAGCCTGGGGCTGGTAGTCTCTCCCCACCTCTTCTTTGCAGGAACACTTTTGTCCATTAAAAAAAAATAGTGCTTGGCTTCTGTGACCTGGCAAGTGCCAGGGACCAAACAGAGAAGCTGCAGCACCAGTTGCTGCACCAGGAGGGCCCTGGCCACTTGCTCACAAACCGAACACCTACTTAGTCTCCTCTCTCATCATTTTCTTCCCAGGAAGGGTTTTGTTGATTAAAAAAAAAAATGACGCTCAACCTCTGCATCCTGGGAATCGCTAGGGTCCAAGCCAAGCAGCTGTGATACCAGCCGCTGCACCAGGATACCTCTGGTCATGACCTCCCTAGCCCTCACTCAGTCAGCCACTCACATGACCACTCACTCACCAGCACATACACAAAATTTTCCATACACTCACTCACACTGGGATCGCATAGTCTGATTGGCTTGGCCACCATCTTTCCAAGAATCCCCATATCTTATTCATTTTATGGCTGAAGAATATTCCATTATAAGTTTTTACCACATTTTTGTTTATCCATTCATCAGCTGATAGACATCTGGATTATTTTCACCTTTTGATTATCATGAATGATGCTGCTTTGAGCACTCTTTATGATTTTTTAAAAGTTGGTAGATGTGTGTATTTGCTGTGTATAACATGATCTTTTGAAGTATATATACAATTGTGAGATGATTAAATGTAGCTAATTAACAAATGCATTAACACACATAATTATCATTCTTGTAATGAAGGCATTTAACATTCACCCTCTTTGTATCTTTCAATATTACTATGTGTCATAATTAACTATAGTCACCTTGCTGTATAGTGGAGCTCTTGAATTTATTACTCCTAACTGTAATTATGCATCCTTTGAGCATCATGTGCAAGCTTTTGTTTTAGCATGTTTTCAGTTTTTTGGGGTATGTACCAGGGAGTGATATTGCTGTGGTTTTTATTTGTATTTCCTAAAAGCTAATAGGTGGTTCTTTTGGTCATTTTGAATGTCTTCTGTAAATGAATGCATTAATGTCTACTCAAGTTTTTTGCCAATTTTAAATTAAGTTGTTTTTGTTGTTGTTGTTGAGTGGCAATAGTGCATTACATATTCTGGATATGAAACCATTATCAGATACACAATTTGCAAATATTTTTTTCCATTCTGAAGGTTGTCTTTTCTTTCTCTTGATAATGTCCTTAGAAGCATAATCATTTTGATTTTGATAAAGTTCAATTCAGGGCCAGTTGTGGGGGCTCACACCTGTAATCCTAACACTTTGGGAGGCTGAGGCAAGAGGATTACTTGAGCCCAGGAGTTAGAGACCAGCCTAGGCAACCTAGTGAGACCTCACCTCTACAAAAAAATGCAAAAGTTAGTGCCCTTCACAGCTGTACAGGCTCTTTTCAGCATTCACTTCAAAACTGATCTAGTCTCTACTTATTACTCAGCTCCAAAGCCTCTTCCACATTTTGGGGTATTTGTAATAGAACCACCCAGCCTCTGGCTATGTCCCATGATAGGCTGTCTGCATGTTGGAGAACCAGAGAAGCTGTGGCATGGTTCAGTCCAAATTTGAAGGCCACAGAATCAATGAATCTGAGGGTGTAACTTTGAAATCCAAGGACAGGAGAAGAAGGACATTCTGGCTTCCAAAGCAAGAGGAAGAGAATTTGCTCTTCCTTCGCCTTTGGTTCCACTAGAGCCCCCTGCTGATAGGATGATACCTGCCCACGTTGAAGGAGGATATTCTGTCCTTCAAACCACAAACTCACATGGTAATCTTCCCTTGCAGACACACCTGGAGCAGCCCAATCATCTTAATCAAAGCCAAACCCACCTGGGTTTCCCTTTCAGAAGAGTGACAAGTCCAGTGCTTTTTGAAGCACCAATAATAAATAATGCATTGTGAGGTATCTGAGTATGTTTTAATGCATCAAGTTGACACTCAAAATCAACTCACAATCCTTTATCACATATAGGATTGGCAAATATTTTCTCCCATTATGTAGGTTGCCTTTCACTCTGTTGATTATGTTCCTTGATTCACAGAAGTTTTAAAGATTGATAACATGTCATTCATCATTTTTTTCCTGTGATGTTGGTATTATATTCAATAAATCATTGCCAAATCCTTTTTCATGATTTTCTCTTATGTTTTCTTCTGTGAATTTTATTGTTTTAGGTCCTACATTTATGATATTGATCCATTTTGAGTTAACTTTTGTTTATGGTTGTAAGGTAGGATTCAAAATGATTATACCCCTCATCTTCTTGCTGGAAGCAGGGAGGGATTTTTCTGTGATCTTCACCATGAGAATCTGTTGAGGTTCTTAGCAATTAACTTAGGAATGTATGTGGACCTCTTTAGACCAGGCCTCGGGAATTTTTAACTCTCAAGCTAGTACACACTAAGTCACAGCAATTTGTCAGTTACCATTTAAGTGTTTCTACAAGTTATTGGCTCTAGTGTCTCCTGTTACCAGTAAACTGTGATTCTCTGTATTTTCCTACCTCTCCAGTTTTGGCGACATCAGTTTGCCCTGGGACTTCAGTTCTCTAACAAACCTAATGCAGCGATTGGTTTTCAATTTGTTCAGCTTTTTTCTGATGGTGAGAATAAGAGTGACAGCTTCCAAGATCTTTACATGTTGGAGCAGACTATGTTTTTATCAGTTCTATCAGAATGCTAAATTTTTGTTTGTAACTTAAAAAAAATGACTTCAGAGAGTCTTACTGAACTGTCTTACATAGGGTAGCATTCTTGACTAATGTTTAGTACAATGTTTAATCATTTATATTGTATGGTATTTTTTGTTGGTTTCTCCTACTAGAATTTTTCTGTCCTGAGAGCAGAAGCCATGTCTGTTTTGTTTGTATATGTGTTCATGGTTCCTTACACAATGGTCTGTCATGTAGTAGGCACTTAGCAATTATTTGCTAATGAATGAATGAATTGATCAGTAGTGATTAGCAACTGATGAGTTTTAGTAGATGAGATAGAGGAAGCTACCTAAGGTAAGTAATGCCCAAGTTTCTCGCTTATACATTTAGATTGATAATGGTACAACTCATGAAGACAAAGAACAGCAGGGGGAACATATTTTCAGGTATGAAAATGAGTAGAGTTGGAAGTGGCTGTAGGACAACCAACCATAACGGGTTTCCAGCAGACAGTAATGCAATATAGGAGAAAGACATTGACTGGAACAAAATGTGTCATTATTAGCTTCAAGACAGTAAATGGGGACTAGATGAGATTGTTTGGGGAAGTTTATAGATGGATCTCCTTTGGAGATCAGCCCATATATTGTCTCCAAGTATTTTCTGATTTTTTTTGCACTTTTATCTACCTGATGCTTTTATTTTCTCTTTTCTTAAGACAAATTATCTGTATTTTTTTCTTCTATGGATGAGAGTGCTTGTTATTTACAAGTAATAGTAATAAGTAGGTATAAAATTAGTATTTCTTTCTTGACACAGGAATTCACATTACAGAATACTAGCCTAAAAGTAGTACAAGACTTATCTTTGAATTCATATGAGGGGCAGATCACTGTTCTTCTAGGACCTAACGGAGCAGGAAAGACTACCGCCTTATCAATTCTGACAGGTATGTATTCTTGGTCACCTCAGTACAGATAGTTAATTTCTTTCTTGACCCAGTGGTCATTCAGGAGTATTACTATTTAATTTCCATATGTTAGTAAAGTTTTCAAAGTTCCTCTTATTACTGATTTTTAGTTTTATCATGATCTGAAAGGATACCTTATATGACCTCTATCTTTTAAAATTTGTTAAAATTTGCCACATTTGCTTTGTGGCCTAACATAAGATCTATTTTGGAGTTAGGTTCCATGGGCACTTGAGAACAGTGTGCATTCTGCAGCTATTGGATGGAATGTTCTGTAAATATGTATTAGATTCATTTGGTCTTGGGTGCATTTTAAGACTGATGTTTGATTATTATTATTATTATTATTTTGTCTATTGTTGAAAGTGGGGTGTTGAAGTCCCCTGCTATTATTATGTTGCATTCTATCTCTCTCTTTAGATCTGATAATGTTGGCTGTAATATATTTAAGCACTACAGTGTTGTGTGTATTATATATTTATAATTGTTATATTATTTTGCTAAATTGACACCTTCATTATCATCCAATAAGCTTCTTTGTCTCTTTTTTACAGTTTTTGACTTAAAGTCTATTTTTATCTGATACAAGTGTAGGGGCTAATTCTCAATTTCGGTTTTTGTTTGCATGGAATATCTTTTTCCATGTTTTCACTCTCAGTCTGTGTGTGTGCCTAAGAGTGAAGTGAGTCTCTTATAGGCAGTATATATTTGGGTCATGTTTCTTTTTGTAAAAAAATAGATTCAGCCACTGTATGTATTTTAATTAGAGAACTCAATCTATTTACTTCTAACGTTATCGTTGACTTATTTCTGTTATTTTCTTAACTATTTTCTGGTTCCTTTGCTCTTTTCTTTCTTGTTTACCTTCTGGTTGTGTGGTTTTCTGTGGTACTATGTTTTGATTCGTTTCTCTTTCTTATGTTTCTCTTGTAATTTCTTTATGGTTACTACAAAGCTAATATAAAGATTTTTGTAGTTATACTATATTATTTAAGCTGGTAACAACTTAGCTTAGAGAAGAAAATCAAAGCTTATCACCAGAAAACACATATTTTCTAAACCTTTTTCCTTCTCTACACTATAGTGTGTGTATGTTTGTGTGTGTGTGTATTTAACTTACATTTTAATACATTGTGAGTTTCTTGACCTTTAATTGTAGCTATTGCTATTTTTGACTATTTTGACTCTTAGCCTTCATACAAGAGGTTTGAAAGTTTGCCATAGCACCATTAAATTACTGGAGTATAATCAAAATGATTATATTTTTTCTACCAGGAGTTTTATACAGTTCTGTATTTTTATTATAATAATTGCTGTTCTTTAACTTCCAGATTAGCACTCCTTTGAATATTTATTTCACTGCTGAATTAATGATAATGAATTTACTCAGCGTTCGCTTGTCTGAGAAGGACTTTATTTCATATTAACTTCTGAAGTATAGTTTTTCTGAGCATAGTGTGCTTGGCTGACATTTTTTTCTTTCAGCACATTGAATTTATTAATCTATTCTCTCTCTGGCCTATAAGGTTTCTGTTGAGATATCTACTGATAATCTATTGAGTATTTTTTAAAAAATATATGACTTGATGTTTTTGGTGCTTTTAGACTTTTCTTTGTCTTCGGTTTTTGACAGTTTTATTATAACGTGACTCAGAGACATAATCTATGTCACATTTTTGGCTTGAATTTATTTGGGGACTCTTGGGCTGCCTGGATCTGGATATTCTTATTTCTCACAAGACTTGGGAAATTTTCAGCCATTATTTTGTTAAATAGATTTTCTGTGGCTTTTCTCTATCTTTCTTACTCTGACACTTTTATAATACAGATATTTGTTTGCTAAACGATGTCTCATAGGTCCTATAGATTTCTTCATTATCTTTTATTCTTTTTTAAAAACCCTCTTACTGGGTTATTTCAAAATACCTATCTTCACATTCAGAAATTCATTCTTATACTTGTTCTAGTATGTTGGAGTTCTCAATTATATTTTATTTATTGAATACTTCAGTTCTAATATTTCTATTTGGTTCTTTTTAATGATATCTATCTCTTTGTTGAATTTATCTTCCATATCATGAATTGTTTTGCTGATCTTTTATGAATTGTTCATCTGTATTCTTTTGAATCTTTCTCAATTTCCTTAAGATCATAATTTTGAATTTCTTTTTGGGCATTTTTGTACATTTTCTCTTTTGGATGGTATGCTACTGGTAAATTATTGTGTTCCTTTACAGGTCTCATGTTTTTCTTTTTCATATTTCTTGTGTTTTTATCTTTATATCTGTGCATCTTATGAACAGTCACCTTTTCTAGTTTTATGGAATAGCTTTTGAAGGAAAATTCTTTTTCTTGTAGGTGGGTCTTATGGTGTCAGTTAGATATCATTGCTTTAATGCTGGGTGGATGCAGCAGTATTGTGCCTGTGCAGTTTCTTCAGTTGTAATTTATGTCAGTGATGTCTGTTAGTGCATCAGTGGCTTAGGCTCTGGGAGTTAGTGGTGGAAGCAGCATGGTTTCGCTGGGGGCAAGGCCGTTTGGCTGGTTTTCAGTCAGGTGCATGAAGGAAGATTATTTATTTATTTTTTGCAACCTCAGATTCTTAAATGGCCCTGAATCTTGGTCTTAGCTCTTCTCATATGTGAACTGAGAGCATCTCTGCCTGCCTGGGGACCCAGAGTAAGGTATACTTAGTAGTGCTGTTGCAGGCTGGCACTCTGACTTTGACCGCATTTTAGTTTTGAAATGGCCCTATAAATTGGCTCTAGCCCTTCTCTACCACAATTTGAGATCAGGCTTGCCAACCCAGAAACTCACTGAAAGACATGCCTTTTTATAACCCCAAAGATAGGCCTAAAGATCTCATTCTCAGCTGTGAACTCAAAGCAACCTTGTGTTGTAGTTTTAGCCCATTGAAGCCACAGATCTGAGTAATATGGTCAACCTAAAGACACATCCAGTGATCCAGTGGGAGCCTTCCCACTGGAGGAAGCCACACCCATTAGGTTTCCAAGCCTGCTACAGGGTGTATCTCCCTAGAGGACCCTGGCTTGGTAGAGTTACTTCAAGACCACAGCTGGGTGGGGTTGAAAGCAAGATTCAGTGCTAATTCAGAATATTCCGTGGGGCCAATGCTGGCAAAGCCCAATCGAGTGGCATTAGCAGGCAAGACTCCCAGTCATTCCCTATGTGGGTAGAATTGCTTACATAGCACAGTTGAGAGCGGTTAGAGCTAACATGCAAGACCCTTTCTGGAAATTCCATGGACTGGAGGCTGGAAAGCCTGTCCAGATGCATCTCCAAGGAGTTTCCTGCACAGGTAGTGTAACTTCGGGGCTTTGGCAGAAATGTGCTCTGGGGTCAACACAGGGCCCCTTCAGGATCTGCTGTGGGATGGAGGCTGGCAAGCTTGTTCTGATGACTTAGATGGGTACATATCCCAGCAGTTTCCTGCACAGTGGGACAGTTCCACAGCTATAGCAGAGAGGAGTTGGAGCCAATACAGGGTCTGCTCTAGGATGATGGCCAGCAAGCCCATCCTGGTAGGCCCAGACAGCTATTCCTCTCAGCAGTTTTCTGCACAGGACAGTTTCCGTGCAGTGGCAGAGGGGCTGAAGCTGAAACAGGGCTCCTTCAGGATTTGCCATGGGGCAGAGGCCATCAAGCCCATCCCAATGACTCATACAGTAGCATCTGTCGGTGGGATTATTCGAAGGCTGAAGCAGAGAGGGACTGGAGCCGAGACAGAGCCTTATCAGGATCCAGGATCCGCTTTGAGATAAAGGCCAACAAGCCTGTTCCAGTGGTTCAGAAGGTTGCATCTCCCTCTAGGTTTTTGTGTGTGCCACAATATGTTGGGACCACAGATGAGGAAGGCTGGAGCTGAGTCACAGAATACCTTTTGAGTCCACTGCCAAGACTGATGTTTGTGGGCAGTAGAGCCTGTCCACCAAGGCGCTGGTATGCGTGATTCCTCCTGGACCCTTGGCAGATGGTTTTGGTTGCAGGCTCAAGACCAATTGGGGCTGTAGCCAAGCCCTTTGGTGTATGGAGCTGTTTCTGGGGTTGACCCTGGGAGCACAATAGGCAGGTCTGCTACCTGGGCTTGGGTTTGTATCCGCAAAATGCCCTGCTTAGGTTTTGGTCTCCACTGGGGTTTTAAAACCTCCTATCTGAATCAAAAGGCTCCCAGTGAGAGACCTTTGTCAGTGTATGGGTAGAGAATTCTTGTTTTGGAGGAGTATGAGTGGGTAACCACTTATTCTGCCATCTAACTGACATCGCCTTTATATACCATTTTCTTTTCTTTTTCTTAGCTTGTTTCCAGAAAGGTTTATTGAAAAATTTAAAAAGCATTACCAAATGTACAGGAAAAAGTTGGCATAATAACTCTGAGACTACTCTTCTTAGAAAGGCCTGTTTACAAGGTTCACCCTTGGCTGGGATCTGGAAACTTGAACTCAGGGAGTGTTCCCAGTATTACCTGATCAGAATGGCTCACAGTGCCTAAACTGTTTGCACAATATGGTTTATGCTAAACAACTACTTTCCTTTTGGGAGTGTGGAACTTGAGTCTATACTAGGCAGAGGGTATCTGCTTATATGACTAACCCCTAATAAAAACTCTGGATGCTGGTTCTCTAATGAATTTCTCTTGTAGACAACTTCTTATATGTGTTGCTACAGCTGGATGAATTAAATGTTTCTTGTGTGATTCCACTGGAAGAAAAATTTTAGAAACGTGCACCTGGTTGTGGGGGTCCAGCCTCCGCTGGTCAGGGACTGATTTGGGGGGAGGGAATGAGAAAAGAAAGAGACAGAGAAACAACGGGATTGGGAGGACTCCCTCTCAGGTAGCAAGGGGCAAGAGAGAGCAAATTTATTTTACCGCATGCCTCTTATATAGGACAAAAATCTCACAATCACTTAGGATGAGCAGGTTCCAGGCCAGACTTGGTGCTGCTTGGCTATCCATAGAAATGTAACCAAAAGGCCAGGGGAGAAAAAGGAAATGTAGGCTTAGTTCCTTGAACATAAAACAAAGAACACAAGGATTCTGTCAGCTTGTGCTCTTGAATTCCTTCATCTCCTCCTTTTCCTTTTCTTTTAAGCACAGTTTATGGACTTTTATTTGAAGCTGTCTGATGGCTTGTCCTCCTGCCTGAGTGCAGACTGGGAGACAAAACAGTAAAATTAAAATTAGCACTCCCAATGCTATTAAGGAATATACTGTAGGCCATAGGCTATGTAATGATACCAATTGCTTAATTTTGTCAAGAATATCTTAGCCAGTGAGCTAGCAGGCAATAAAGGTGACCCAGCTGTAGAAATTTTTACAATATCTTGATTCAATCGAGCAATATTTAAAGAAACATTATTAGAGGACCAAATTCCCAGCAAATTATTTCTAACCAGATCCTAATGCCATTCAGAACCATTATAAGGCTTAGAGGTTACACAAATCCATTGGAACGCTGCATGACATCTTAACATAACCCAAGTCTTTAAAGCAGCAACCTGATTTCCAAGAACCAGGACCATTTGTTCCAATGTGTTGAGTCGCGCCTCCAATTTAACGTCAATGGCGTCTTGGCTGGATAGAGCAGTGGGAATATTCTTAGCCAGATTGTCCACACACTAAGCAGTATGGATTTCTTGAGTCAAAGCTATTGCTGAAGTGGTGGGTGTTGCAATCGGTGTAACCAACGCAGTAACATCAGCAACTACAAGTCCAGTACATCTTCGCTGGCGGTCAAGTAGGTTGGACATTTGAGAGAGTACATGCCAGCCAGAGTCCTGATACCATGGCCCAGAAATATTTACAGGCATCATAACAAAAGAGGGTTGATGCAATACCACAACTTGCTGTCCTCTATTTTGAGGAGAGACACAATTAGTGAGATTACAATGAGAACACTTTAAGGAAAAATAAGAGGACTCCATAGTAATTTTCCGGGGGCCTGTCAATAAAACATAAGGGGCGGGAACACAGGCAAACACCTCATGGGTACCATTGTAAGATGGCTGGTTCCATTCAAACTGGTGGGAGATAATAATGGGCCCTAAAGCAGCCATAAGCTTCCAAATACCAAGCTGAGAGTGTCCTGCTGAGGTAGAAAAGACCATCTCCACCCACCCTCCAGGAGTTTCAACATACTGTAATTCAGTCTCAGTTTGCAGGTCAGAAGTAGCCCAGTCTATGACCCCTTCATAATCCAAATTAAAAAGTTTAAGAATTAATAAATGTATGTGCCAATAATGTATGTGGGGAGGAATGTGTATATTCCCCCTTTTTAAATCTTAATAATTGCATTTTGAGTGTTCTATTGGCATGCTCCACTGTACCTTGCCCCTGTGGATTATAGGGGATTCCAGTTGTAAGAGAAATTTTAAAAGTGGAGCAAAATTGGGCAAAAGGTTTACTAACATAGGCAGGGCCATTGTCAGTCTTGATAGATTTTGGAATGCCCATGACAGCGAAAGCTGCAAAACAGTGGGCTATGACATATTGAGTCACTTTACCTGATCGGGCTGAGGCAAAAATAAAACCAGAGCAAGTGTCTACTGTAACATGTACATAAGCCAACTTTCCAAAAGAAGGGATGTGTGTGACATCCATTTGCCATAAGTGTTCTGGTAACAGACCTTGGGGATTCACACCCTCAGTAGAAGGGGAGTTTCCTGCAAGAGACTTGTTAGACATTTGCAATTTATAAACTCAGACATTTGCAAGTCACAAACTCTTATGACTTTGGCCTTGACAAAGAATCAAAAGTTTACTAGAGATTATTATGCTAAACCATGAATGATTGGGCTGTCCTGATTTTGTATCTGAAGGAGATTTGTCTAGGGGGGATGGGATAGGCTGCTGTTTGTCCTGTAGTGTAATGTCTGAATGTTTTCTAATTGCTATGCTGAGGCAAAAATACGAAAGAATAAGCTAAGATTCTTCTAGGTTTCTATAGGTACCTTTCATTCCCCACTCCTGCTCTTGGAAATATTCTTATGATTCTGGAAAATGGGATAAAGATCATTTTTCTGAATCTACTTCCTGCTTAGATGGGGCCGTAGAGATGTCCCTACCTATTTATTTCCAAGGGCATGAATAGGAAATGGCAGGACCTTAACCGAATATTATTTGGATTTAATGAAACATTGAGCGAGAGCATAGGCAAAAATTATTAAGCAAATGATAATGAAAAAGACTATTGCCCTGGAGACAATATTGGAAAAATGAAAGTAGTCTTGTAAATTATATGTATTCAGTAACATAAGTTGAGATATTCCTTTGTAAATTATCTATAGTTGTACTTTAACAAGGAAATATAGCTACTTTGACAAAGTCTGAAGAAAGAAAAATTGAAACATTAGAGACATGTAGTTAGGTTGTAGCTTAAATTGAGAATTCAAAACAGGTAAACATTGGCAAGAGAAAGTGGTTTTTTAAAATAATATGTCTGATGTACTTTTACAACAATTGATATGCTAGAGGATGAAGCCCAGTTATTTTGCCATTCATTCTATGTTGGATAGTAATCCTTGTATCTGGAAGAACTTCCTTGTGTCTGGTCTGCAGTCAGATGAGGAGGGTGTGGGGCAGATATGGTTGTTGGAGCTTGTTTCTTATCTCACCCTTGAGAGCCTGAATCGAGAACTTGAAGAATTTAAGTATTAAAATTTTTAAAAGCGTAATGTTACAACACAAGATTACAGTAGTTATTGTAAAAGTCACTTATTTAGCTAAAATGATAGTCCAAAGATTTTGAAAAGAAAAAAAACCTCGCTTTTTTTGTGACAAAGACAGAGTGGGAGGGCTAACTGAATTTTGTCTTTCTCCCCCCCGCTTTTGTTTAAAGGAGAAAATTCTTTTGGATAAGGCTATATGATTTCAACATGGATGGCCAGGACTAAAGGGCTGGCACCTGTGTTAAATTAAGAAATTAATTTGGGTTCCAGCACCCTATTTACCTGGAGGATTGTTGGAGTGATGGTGAGCCAGTGCCAGGCAGTTTATTAGTACATTTGCAGGCCTTCCTAAGTGGCCACCATTTGTGAGCCAAGTGTTCTCTCCTCTTTTCAGAAGAGAGTGCACCTGCTTTCCAATAGCTTTTTGGTCTGCACAGTGGACAAGGTCCAGGAGTTTAAGGCCTTTTTGGGGCAACTATGCTTTCAGTGCCCCCACAGACTGTACCCATACGCAATGGACACCATCCCCTTAGCAGGTTTGTTCTTACCAGGTGTTTGATGGGCAGTTGGAGTTTTGACACTAATGGTGACTGCCAATTGGGGTGCCTCTTTAGCCCTTTGGTTCTGCAGCACTCCATGTTGTACCCTGTTGTTTTTCTAGTGTTTTCACTAGAAAAAAAGTCTCAAAAGTTCTTTTTTTTTTTGAGTTGGAGTCTCACTGTCGCCCTGACTGGAGTGTAGGGAGAATTAGGTGAGAGTGATCAGTTCCCATCCTCATTGTGTTCAGAGTACCCAGTATTTTACCTGTCCAGCAGGAGAAGTACTAGGCTTGGTAAAAGTGACTTAACCAAGTGGGAATGGCCAGTTCCCAAACCTTATCATGTCACATAGGGTTTTTAGCATTTAAAGTTTTACCTTTCTCATAAGAGGGTGCTAGTTAGACACAACAGGTGATTTAACCTTTTGTTTATAGAATACAACTTTAGCGAGCCTGCTATAACAAATTGGTGTTATTTAGCACTAATGTTGACACATGGTAAAATTGGAAGTAAAATTTTACTAGAGCACTTACAAGTTTGCTTGGAAAGAAACAGATTAAAATTGCAATTGACCTTTTTGTAGTTAGTTAACAAGATTAATTTTTTTTTTTTGAGTTGGAGTCTCATTCTGTCACCCAGACTGGAGTGCAGTGGCCGCTTCTGGCCACCACAGCCTCGACCTGCTGGGCTCCGGCGATCCTTCTGCCTCAGTCTTCCAAGTAGCTGAAACTACAGGTGCGCGCTACCATGCCCGGCTATTTTTTAAAATTTTATTGTAGAGATGAGGTCTCAGCAAGTTGCCCAGGTGGGTCTCGAACCCGAGGGCTCAGGCAATCCACTCACCTCAGCCTCCCAAAGGCGTTGGATTACAGGCCAAGCCACCGAGCCCGGCTGACAGGATTAATTTATTTGATCCCTTTACTTTCATCTGGAAAGAAGGTTGATATAGTTCCAGTTTAGATATAACTTGAGAGAGATTTATCATAAGGAAACAACAAAGAAGAATTTTTAATATCCATTTGTCCCAGCCACCCCCTTGAGAAGAGACCTATTAAGCCATGTGGAAACTTGAATGGGCTTTCCAAGTACACGTGGGGGTGGTGACTTGTTGCAACTAGTAGGGCTGCCACCAGGGGGTAAATGGACATAGACCCAATTGTTTAAGGGGCCCGGAGCCGGCCCCTCTGGAAGTTTCCTGACAGGGGATTTCCATTTGCATCCATCTTGTAATGGCATTCATTAGTCCAGTGAATACCTTGCTTGCATTGTGGGCACATAAATGTAGGGCGACCCTTCTAGGAGGTGATCCTGAATTGGGATTACACACGGGGCATTCCCTACTGAAATGGCCCATTTGCCCACAGTTGAAGCAAGCGCCTCAGGTTCCTCCATTACCAGATCTCATTACATTAAAAATTTTGTGGGGAGGAGTACTTTGTAAAGCTGCAGCTATAGCCATCCCCTGCATATAGGCAGGCCCAATATCAGCACACAAGTGAATATAATCTGTTAAATCCCTTTTTACGATAGGGATGAATGGCTGCTTGGCAGGCAGAATTGGCGTTTTCATAGGTCAGTTGTTTTACCAAAAGAGTCCCTACCTCTTCATCTACCACCATTCGACCTTCAGCCTGCAACAATCTAGATGCAAAATCTTGGTAAGGCTCATCAGATCCCTGACGTATTTTTGAAAGCTGCTCTGTCTTAACTCCAGTCAACGGTAATCGACGCCATGCTCCTGATGCCGCTCCACTTATCTGATCATATGCAGCTCGGGGATATAAAATCTACGCCTCTTGGGAGGAGTATTCTCCTTGGCCCACAAGCATGTCTAGACTAATCCTATTCATTTCATCTCCTCTATTTCTTTCAGCTTGCCCTTTGCATCTATCCCCAAAATCTGTCTTCCATAACGAATATTCTCTGCCGACAAACATGCCTTAGCAACCATATGCCAATCAGAGGGAGTCAAGGCCTCTTGTGAAATAGTTTCTAGTACAGCTAATGTAAATGGTGCTGTTGTTCCATACTGTGCCACAGCAGTTTTAAGGTCCTTCAAGGACTTAGGAGATAACGTCTGATACTCTTGCATCTCCCTTCCTTGATCATCAAAGTCTGTAGTTTCTACTGGATAGGTGTGAAATCCTTCTAAATCATCTCCCTGCAGCAAGGTGGACTAAACAGTCTTCTGTAAAGGGGAGAGATGCTTCCTAACATCCAAGCTTGGATGGGAGGAGGGTGTGGATCCGTGATCCACAAGCAAGGCTCTAGTCAGTGCCAATTGAGGGACTGTTGAGACCCAAGGAGGGTCCTTGTCACCTCCAGGAGAGATCTCCTCCTCAGTAATTGAGGAATGAGTCACCGGTATGGAAGGCACCTCCTCTTTTGAACTCAAAGCATGACACAAGGACACTTCCTCTTTTGAAGCTGAACACTTTTTAGCCAAAAGAGTAAGCAACTCCATAAGTTGAGCAAAAGTATCAGAGGATAAAGAAAGAGTGGCAGGTTCAGCCTCTTTTGCAGGCAGGCTAGGAGCCTCAGGAAACTCAGTCACAGAGGTTTGGGTGGCCACAAATATCTCATCATTGTGATACTGAGAAGCAGCCTCATCCTGCTCCTGTCAAAAATCTTTAGGAGGGTGTCCCTTCTGGTCATCGTGGGCAGCTAGAGCAGGAGCTGAGGGGGAATGCTGCAATGACAGAGGAGCCTGCTCTGCTCTATGAGATTCAGAAGAGGGGGTCTAAGCAATGTCTTACTAGTTTCCACAGAGATAAAGCATCTACTGGCACAGCTTCAGGACCATGCGCTTGATAATAATCCTTCAAACAACTACCTACTTTTCCCCAGGTAATTAGATTAACCATCCCAGCCTCAGGAAACCAGGGACATACTTCCTCTACAAACTTCAAAAATCTATCTAATTGTCTATCTGCAACCTTAGTTTTCTCTAGCTTTCAGCATAGGTTTCAACATCTGCACAAAGAGAGTGCGTTTCTTAGAATGTAAATGTCCCATGTTTTACTCCCAATGATTAATCCTTTCCCTCAGTTACTTACTCATGAATTGCAATGCTGCACACAAAAAACACCAGCCTCTGCCAAGGGTTCCTCTCCAGCCAGTGCAAATCCCCAGTACTCAGGTCCCTGTTTGGTCACCACTCTGCGTGGGTCCAGCCTCCGCAGATCAGGGCCCGAGTTGGGGAGAGGGAATGAGAAAAGAAAGAAACAGAGAAACAGCGGGATTGAGAGGACTCCCTCTCAGATAGCAAGGAGTGAGAGAGAGCAAATTTATTTTACTGCATGCCTCTTATATAGGACAAAAATCTCACAAAGGAAGGCGAAACCATACACACAGGATATGCTAATGTCTGAGTTAAATCACACAAGCAGGGTAAGTATCAATGACTAAACTATGCATATCTTAACATCTATGCTAAGCAGGGCAATCACTTAGGATGAACAGGTTCTAGGCCAGACTTGGCACCACTTGGCTGTCCATAGAAGTGTAACCAAAAGGCCAGGGGAGAAAAAGGAAATGTAGGCTTAGTTCCTTGAACATAAAACAAAGAACACAGGGATTCTGTCAGGTTGTGCTCTTGGTTTCCTTCACCTGGTTTTCTCCAGACTCCACCTCATGTGCTTTCCCCTTTGCTAATTTTCCTTTCTATCCTTAAGCTATAATAAACCTTAGCCATGAGTATACTGAATTCTCTAAGTTCTAGCAAATCATTGAAACTGGGAGTAGTCTGGGAGACCCTGACACACAAAGTGGCAAGATAAATTAATTGTATAATTATATAACATGATAAATCGCAAAGCTATCAAAGCAAGACGTTTAGACTATTTTCTCTATGCTCTATGTCAGGACTGCTTTACATCTGTTTCCCAGAAAAACTTAAGTAGACTTTACCCACATTTTCACTGATGAGGTTCTTGATAGCTTAATGTATCTCATAGCCACAACTGACTTGTATTCCTAATGTCCAGGAAGGGCAGTAATTTTTTTTTAGTACTTCTACCACCATCTATACTGAAAGGAGTTAACTGTTCATAGCCTTAGCTGTTTTAGCCCACTTTGTTATATCAGGGAATGCCTGCATCTTTTTATTGAAAAGGGTGTGTTAGTGACATTGTGTCAGGAAAGCATTAAAAGAAGATTAATATCTGTTCCTCTTTCAGACACTATGCATGACAGTATGATACCTCTGTGCATTTCACATGCTTCCCCTAAGGCTCTAGACAAGACCCTGTCAGAAGCTGAAAGCACAACATAGGGGTTTGCCAACCCTCCCCACCTCTCTGGCTTATTTGAGTAGCAATATTCATAATGACACTGTTAAAAATGAAAAATTTTGGACAACAGGGGTAAATAAGGACACTTAATTGCCCTAAGGAAAATGGAAAATCTTGGATAAATTTTTCCCTTAAGAGTGTATTTTGTAAAGTAGAATTAATGAGTCATGGCATTTGAGTAGTTGTATAGGTATAGTAGCCCCCCTTATTTTCAAGTGATACTTTCCAAGACCCCCAGTGTATACCTGATACCACAGATAGTACCAAAACCTATATATACTATGTTTTTCTGATCTGATTACTGAAACAGTTACTAAGTGACTAACAGGTGGATAGTGTATACACTGCTGGACAAAGGGGTGATTCATGTCCCAGGCAGTGTGGAGTGAGACGGTATGAAATTTTACTCCACTACTCAGAATGGTATGCAATTTAAAATTTATGAATTGATTATTTCTAGAGTCCTCCATTTAATATTGTCAGACTGCAGTTGATTGTGGGTACTGAAATCATAGAAAGTGAAAACTACAGATAAGTGGGAGATGACTATATATGTAGCATATTATTTTACCATAAAACTGGACCACTTGCTATTTATGCATAAATGCTATATAAATGTTTTTATACTATTTTATGTGATTATATTTTATTTTCCTTCTAGATTTTAACTGCTTGAGGATAAGGGTCACGAGTTCAGAATTTTTTCATTAAAAAATTGTCCACAGTGTTCATAGTGTTGTGCTCAGAAAATAATATGGTTCACATACATTGTCAAATGGCTAACAGCAGTACTAGAATATTGAAATAAAGCAAATTCTTCAAAACATTTCTATTACTCAAATAATTTATATTATTTTATATTCATTGGAAATTGGAATATATGGGTAAACCAAACGGAGAATATTGTTTCTTTCCTCATCACCAAAAGATAAACATTGATATTTAACAGATCTTTTCTGTAGGCAATGTTGCTAATTCTTTTGAGTAGTTTATAAATAGACTATATAACAGTGTATTATCAAGCTTCTTCACTGCAGCTTACCTTATGTCATGATTTCTGCTTAATTCTAGGTTTCCTTACTCCTACCAGTGGAAAAGTCTATATTAATGGATATGACATCTCAAAGGACATGGTTCAAGTCAGGAAAAGCTTGGGCTTGTGCCCCCAGGAAAACCTATTGTTTGAGAAATTGACAACATCAGAACACCTTTATTTCTTCTGTGTTGTGAGCCAGATATATGTATTTTCCTCCCCCACTCTTTTTACATGGTTCAGGCTGTAGGACCACAGATCAATATCTTTTATTTAGTAAAGGTTCATTTTTAAAAAGGCATTTTTATTTTATCATAAAGTGAGGTAAAGGGAAGAAAAAACACCTTCTATCTGGATAGCTGTGATTGAAAAGTTGTGGTGTAAAATTTTTTAAAAAACAAAGTTGGAAGCACCATGTTAACTCTGATTTCTCTTTCTAGATAAAAGGATTGCCTCCAGAGAGACATTTCATAGAAATTAGCAGAATGCTGACTACTTTTGGACTGCAACAAAAAAGTAATGAACTTGCAAAGAATCTGAGTGGAGGAATGCAGCGCAAACTCTGTATTAGTATAGCACTTGTGGGGGATTCCAAGGTAAAGGACAGCTAAAATAGGTCCCTGCTCCAGCTAATCTATATAACTCAGTCAACATAAACCTAAGAGCTGATAAGACTCTTACTCTCTACGAGGAATTCCCAAGTGATTATTGACTCAGTTGATATTATATGGTCATGAGTTTAAAGTTATTATTAGAATTCTTAACTTTTGTGTAGATTCCATGTCTTAGCTTAAAATTTTCCTCCATGAACAATAAGTTAGCCCATGAATGGATAGTATGACTTAAGTATGGTCTTTAAATTATTCTTCTGGTCTTTAGGTGGTAATACTTGATGAACCAACATCTGGCATGGACCCAATCTCAAGAAGAGCTGCTTGGGATATCCTTCAGCAGTATAAAGAGGATCGTACCATCTTACTGACCACCCACCACATGGATGAAGCTGACATCCTGGGTGACCGCATAGCTATCATGGTCACAGGAACGCTGCAGTGCTGTGGCTCTCCAATTTTCCTGAAAAAAATATATGGTCTCTTTCTTTTTTATCATTCTTTGGATACCGATACCTTAATAATATTCTTCTAAAATAATTTTCTTTTTTGGTCCCTCCACACAGACTCTTAATAGCTTTCTATGTCCTATTGCATTAGGCCTGAACTATTTTAGTTAGCTTTTATGACTCTTAAGATTTAGACACTCCTATCTTTTCAGCTATTTCCCACTGTGGCCTAATAAGTATATTCTTATTTGGAATATACTATTTATTGATGCCTAAAAAGTCAAGTTTATTTCCCCCATGTACCTTCTACTGAACTATCATTTTTTCACAGGAATAAAAGCATGCCTTCAAAAGATTGGATAGATTAATGGCTTGGAGGGGAGAAAAGTCAGTGCCCAGATATTCCTGACCTTTTTGTTTCTCTTTTGTCAAATCAGTATCAAATCCCTGATGAAATGAATTAATTGGTTTCTAGCTTATTTTTTATGAAATACATTTGAAATGTGGTTGTGTTGGTAAATAATAATTTATTGGACAGAAAGTGAATGGATAGTTGAGTAAGATAGTCTGGACTTTGAGGAGTACACAGACTCTTTAGTTAATAAGACTAGTACATCAAAAATGAATAATATAGGCTCATATATAATTGAATTCTGAAATTACACATCTCAGACCAGTAAGTGTGTTAGGGCTTCAAAGTTGGAGTATACAGATCAATATTATGATAATAATAAGAATTAATGCATTAATTATTAATATGATATTTGAAGTTATTCAACTCACATTTACTGAATATCTTCTGTGATATAAACCTGTGAATATCACCTGGTTTTTTTAACCCCTCCATTTTCTGAAGGACAAAACTAGAACTTATATTTAAGCAATATTCAGACCATGCAGTAAGTGGAAGAGATTTGAACCTGGGTCCATCTGACACCAAAGCCCATGTTTTCCACTCTAATATACTACTGCTTCTTTTTTGCTTTCCCCTAAAGAGGATGTTGTAGTTTAATAATAAATTTAGTAAACTTCAGAAGCAGAGGGAATAATACTGTTGAAAGTCTTGTACCTATGGAAGAGTCTATAGAAATTGATATTCCTATGGTAGATCAATTAGGGGCATAAAATTAGTAACTAAGTAACAGAGTGCTTTCAGTGCTTGCAGAGAGTTTAAAAGGCAATGGAGAAAAGAGAACATATTTTAGAAGGGTGGATATGTAAGTGAATAAAAGCATGAAGATAAAAATGGCCTTATCATCCCTGGTACAGTGTGAAAGTCAACCATGATCAGAAGGATTTCAGGAGATGATTGAAAAATAAAGTTTGATAGCCAGGGAAGAAAATGGAGGGGAACTAAAAACAGCAAGAGTGGTGTTCATTTGATGTACAGATGTGCAAATAAGATGAATTTAGAAATATGGAATTCAGGAGACTGATCCAAGATAGTCACCATGGAGCAGTAGTCTGGCACCTCTATTGCCAAGTGAAGCAGAGAATAAGGACCAAACTGCCAATAGACACAGGCATCCTGGACAGTTTTGGATGGGTGAAGCACCCTGCAACCCGCAGAGGACTCTTCGAACACACAGACCAGGGAACAGAGTGCCAGGATGACAGATGCTGGAATTGGGGCACCCCATCCCCTGCTGCATGCCAGGCTCATATAGGAACTAACTCCTGCCCTGTGTGCAAAAGGGTGTGAGTGATCCTGACACACTCTGGGTCAGTTCTCCTCCTCCCAGCCACACACGTCATTGGTTCCATGTGGTAGGATCCTAGTCAGAGCACAGCGGTGGGTGACTGGAGCCCAAGCAGAATGGGAATGCACCCATGCTCTGACAGCCCCCAAGCATGTGCTTCCTGCCAGCAGAGCCCAGTGGCTGTCTTCTAAGCATCTGGCAGCCAATCCTCCTACCATATCAGGAAGGATCTCCTATGGGCCCACTCATCCACAAGGTGGATCCTTCCATGGTAGGGAGCTCACAGTCTTTCAAGTGCTGAGTGTGGACTTGAACAGTGAGGGAGGGACACAAAACACACCTTAAGCATTTCTCAGTAGGAAGATTTCTGGGTTGCAAACCAAGAAAAGCAACCAGGGGGCTCATCCCTCCACCTGATCCCCACAGAATACTTGCAATAGGATTTAAAAAACTATCTGACTGATCTGACCACAGGAAAAACTATGAGAAAGCTATTTTCAGGACAGAGCACAAAGCAGAAATGAATATCCACCCCCACCCCCCCCGCTCTCCCTGAGGATCTATATTGAATAACAGAAAAGGCCCTTAGCACAGCAAGACATTAACTAACTACAAAACAGCAAAACTAAAAATGAGTGATAAAGAGGGAGAAGTTGCTTTTCATAGATGAGAAAGAATAAACAGAAAAACACCAAGAATCCTCAGAGTCTTAATGAGATAGCACCTAAGAAAGCAGCTATTGGTGCACAAACAATGGAAGCTCCCCAGAACAACCTATCCCAGATGACAGTCACAGAATTCAGAGAGTGGATGCTAAAATGAATAAAGAAAGCCATGAGAAACTAGAAGCAAAACTCACTGAAGTTGTGGAGGAAGTAAAAGCAGAGTTGGCCAATTTCACAAAGACCCATTCTGAAATACTGGAAATGAAGAACTTCCTCCTGGAATTTCAAAGCACAATGACAAACATAGGGAGCAGGATCAACCAGGCAGAGGAAATAATCTCAGAGCTTGAAGACCAAAATATGGAACTAATTCAGTTTGCAAAAAACATAGGGAAAAAAGGCTAAAAAAGAATAAATAAAGCCTTTGAGAGATGTGGGACTATGTCAAGAAACCAGATCTAGGCCTAATTTGTTTCTCTGAAGCAGAAGGAAAAACTGAGAACACCATAAAACAAGCATTCCATGAGGTTATCCAAGAAAACTTCCCACATCTTGCTGGAGAGACAATCATTCAAGTGAAGGAGATTCAGAGAAACCTCATAAGGTGTCACATGAGAAGACCATCCCCAGGACACATAATCCACTTCCACAAAGTAAGCATGAATGACAAACTCCTAAAGACAGCAAGAGAGAAAAGTCAGACTACCTACCAGGGAAGATCCATAAGAATTACAGCAGACTTCTCATCAGAAACACTACAGGCCAAAGGGAATGGAATCCCATTTTTAATATTCTCAAAGATAACTAATTTCAGTCAAGAATTTCCTGTGCCACCAAGCCAAGCTTCATCAGTGACAGAGAACTAAAATCCTTCCCAGTCATCCCAGCCCTAAGAGAATATGCCACCTCCAGACCAGCCCTTCAGGAGATGCTTAAGAAGCTGCTGAACACAGAAACAAAAGAACAGTTACACTCATCACAAGAGTACAGGAAAGCATAGAGTTAACAGCATACAGATCATCCACAACAATGAAAATACATACATATATAAATACGAAAGCAAAAAAGAAGTTAAGCAACTCCCTAAGAGCCCTACAACAGGGACAAACACTCATATTTCAATATCAATTTGAATGTGAATGGGCCAAATGTGTCACTGAAGAGGCATCAAGTGGGAAACTGAATAAAGAAACATGATCCAACATTCTGCTGCCTCCAGAAAATACATCTCACTACAAAAAACACCCACAGTCTCAAAGTAAAAGGCTGGAAAATGACCTTTCAGGCAAATGGAAAGCAGTAAAGATCAGGGATAGCTATTCTGATATCCAGCAAAGCAGACTTCAACCATCAAAAGTTAAAAAGCACACAGAAGCACACTACATAATGATAAGAGGCTCAACCTACCAGCAAGATATATCTATCTTAACCATATATGCACCCAATGCAGGAGCACCAGGTTTTACAAAATAGCAACTAAGTAAACTAAGAGAGGATGTAGACATGCCCACAATCATAGCTGGAGACTTCAGTACTCCACTAACACCTCTAGACAGATCACCAAGGCAAAACAACAACAACAACAACAACAATAACAGCAACAAGGGGATCTGGATCCTGATCTCAACACTCGATATCTACAGAACACACCACTAGAAAACTACAGAGTGTACTCCAAGATTGATCATATTCTTGGAGAAAAATCAAGTGTGAACAAATCTGAAAAAGTCAAAATAATACCATGTATCTTCTCAGATCACAGTGGAATAAAAATGAATATCACCACCACCAAGATTCCCCAAACACACACAGAGACATGGACACTAAACAACTGAGTGACTTCTGGGTCAGCACAGAAATCAAGACAGAAATAAAAAGATTCCTGGAAGCAAATGAAAATAAAGACACATCTGATTAGAATATCTGGGATGTCATGAGAGCAGTGATGAGAGGAAAAATTATGCCATTGCATGTGCACATCAAGAAAATAGAAAGATCACAAGTTAATAGCCTAATATCACACCTAAGGGAGCTGAAAAAGCAAGATCATATAAATCCTAATTTCAGTCGAAAAATCCAGATTACTAAGATAAAGTCACAATTGCAGGATATAGAAGACAAAAATGTCATAGAAGGGATCAAAAAGACAAAAAGCTTGTTCTTTGAAAGGATAAATAAGATTGATACAACCCTTGGCCAGATTGACTAAAAAAATAAGAGAGAGAGAGTAAGAGAGAGAGAGAGAGAGAGAGAGAGAGAGAGAGAGAGAGAGAGAGAGAGAGAGAGTTCAAATACAATTAGAAACTAAAAAAGTGATGTCACAACTGACCCTGAAAAAATTTAAAAAATTATCAAACATTACTGTGAACATCTGTATGCAGATAAACTAGAAAGTCTAATGGAAGCAGAGGACTTTCTGGCATTACATAACTTCCTAAGGTTGAAACAAGAATAAATTGAAACCCCGAACAGACCAATAATAATCCAGGAAAACTGACTCAGTTATAAGATAACTCCCCACTAAAAAAAGCCTTGGACCAGATGGCTTCCCAGCTGAATTTTACAACACATACAAAAAGAAGCTGATACCAATTTTACTGAAAGTATTCCTGGCAATAAAGATGGATAGAATTCTCTCTAGCTCCTTTTATGAAGTTAATGTCATATTGATACCCAAACCTGGCAAAGACCTAACAAAGAAAGAGAATTACAGGCCAATCTCCTTGATGAGCATAGATGCAAGCATTTTCAACAAGATTCTAACAAATTGGATCCAACAATACATCTCAAGCATCATCCATCATGACTAAGGTGGCTTCATTTCTGGGATGCAGGGCTGGTTCAACATTTACAAGACCATAAACATAATTCAGCATGTTAACAGGTATAAAACCAAGAACTACATAACTATCTCATTAGACACAGAAAAAACATTCAGCAAAATCCAGCATCCCTTCTTGGTAAAACCCCTTGAACACCTAGGCATAGAAGGAACATTCCTCAAAGCAAAAAGAGCCATCTATGACCAACCCACAGCCAACATTTTGCTCAATGGGAAGAAGTTGGAAGCATTCTCCCTAAGAACTGAAACAAGACAAGGATGTCCACTCTCACCCCCATCTATTTAATATAGTGCTGGAAATCCTAGCCAGAGAAATCAGGCAAGAGAAGGAATTCAAGAGTATCCAAATAGGATAAAGAGGAAGTAAAGCTTTCTCTCTTTGTGAAAGATATGATTCTATACCTTGAAAACCCCAGGGAGACTGCCAAAAGCCTTCTCACATTGATAAACGACTTTGGTAAAGTCTCAGGTTACAAAATCAATGTGCAAAAGGAAGTTATATTTCTATACACCAACAACAAGAAAGTAGAACCAAATAAAAATGCACAATTTCATTCACAATAGCCACAAAAAATGAAATACCTTGGCATTCACCTAACCAGATAAGTGAAAGACCCTTACAGCGAGAACTAAACAACGCTGTTCAAAGAAATTGATGAAACAAACAAATGGGGAAAAAAAATCCCACACTCACAAATTGGAAGAATCAATATTGTCAAGATGTCCATCCTACTCAAAGCAATCTGCAGATTCAATGCAATACACATCAAATTACCAACATCATTTTTCACAGACCTGTAAATGACAATACAGAAATTCATATGGAAACATAAAAGAGCATAATAGTCAAAATAATCCTCAGCAAAAGGAACAAAGTGAGAGGTATCACACTTCCAGACTTAATCTTTATTACAAGACTATAGTAACCAAAGCAGCATGGTATTGGTACAGTAATAGACACCCAGACAGATAGAACAGGACAGAGATTCTGGAAATAAAAACAAAGCCACCAATAACAATCACTGGGGAAAGGAGACCATATTTAGCAAATGGTCCTGGAAACCCTGGCTAACCATATGCAAAAGAATGAAACCGAACCCCTACCTATTACCATATACAAAAATCAACTAAAAATGTATCAAGGACCTAAATATAAAACCTGAAACTGTAAGAATCCCAGAAGGAAACACCCCTATGCATATCAGAGTAGTTAATGAATTCATGACCAAGTCCCCAAAAGTAAATGTTACAAAAGTTAAGATAGCTAGGTGGGGCCTCATCAAACTGAAAAACCTTTGCACAGCAAAAGAAACCATCAAGATAGTAAAGAGACAACCCACATAAAAACAAATGTAAATTATACATTCTGACAAAGGCCTAACATTCAGGATCTATAAGGAACTCGAACAAACTGAAAGGAAACCAACAAACAGCCCCATTAAAAAGTGGACAAAGGACATGAATAATAGACATTTCTCAAAGGATGACATACATGCAGCCAACAGACACATGAAATTACTAATCATCAGAGAAATGCAAATCAAAACTACAATGAGATACCACCTAACTCTGGTAAAGATGGCTATCATTAATAAGTCAGAAAACAACAGGTGGTGGCACAGCTGTTGAGAAAAGGGAATGCTTCTACACTGTAGGTGGGAATGTAAGCTACTTCACCCTCTATGGAATGCAGTGTGGCTATTTTTAAAAGAACTAAAAATTGAGCTTCCATATGCTCTAGCAATCCTCTTCTGGGAATATACCCAGAGGAACATAAATTGTTCAACAAAAAAGACACCTGCACATGTGTGTTTATTGCCAGACTATTCACAAAAATCAACTAAAAATGCAAAAACATGGAACCAACCCTGTTGTCCATCAAAAGTTGGACCGAATAAAGAAAATGTGATACATTCTGGACCTAATTTTCCTTATTTACAAAGTGGAATAATGATATCTTCCTTACTATAAGCAGGGCACTGACACAGAACATCTCCTGAGGTCATTTCTAATGCTTAAGATCCTGTGTTTTTCAGCCTGTAATCCCACACCTTTGGGAGGCTGAGGTGAGTAGATTGCTTGAGCCTGCGGGTTCGAGACCCGCCTGGGCAGTGAGACCTCATCTCTACAATAAATCAAAAAATCAGCCGGGCGTGGTAGCGTATGCCTGTAATTCCGGCTACTTGGAAGGCTGAGGCGGAAGGATCACCAGAGCCCAGCAGGTTGAGGCCGCGGTGGCCGGGAGCGGCCACTGCACTCCAGTCTGGGTGACAGAGTGAGACTCCGACTCAAAAAAAAAAAAAAATCCTGTGTTTTTGTTTTCATAATCAGGGACAGAAGCATGAGAAGTGTTCTGTGCTAGAATTTCCAACGCCTGATTTACTGTTTTGTTTTGTTTTCCAATCTGAGGAATTTTCCTATACTTGTAAAATGTAGATCCCTGACAGCTGCCTCATTTCTTTGACCTCTTTCTTAATATCACCTTCTCAGTCAGGCCTTTTCTGGCCTGTATCTACAATTTCAACACTATATCCCCATCATTTCATATCGCCTTTCCTGGACAAATACAAATACCTATTTTCACCTTAGTATTGACACAAGGTAATGTACTATACATTTTGCTAAATAATCTCGCTTATCTGTATCCTCACTGGGCTATAAATCATTATCTATGTTTAGCGTTTTGGCCAGCTACTGTATCTGTAGGATCTCAAACAACACCTGGTTCATAGTAGGTGTACAATAAATACATATTGAATGAGTTAATTAATGTTTACCACTGTCCCTCCCAGCTCCCAGGTTACAGTTTTAGGAGGAAAGGAGATTATATAACAGAGAAATTTTTCTGTAGTTCTCTCAATTTGATTATATAATCTGTATAATTATCATCCCTGAACTCAGAGCAGCACTTGGAAGCTATAGGGATGCACATCCTCAGGGTCATAGTCAGATGACTTGTGACAGTACATGTCTTCTTCCTATGTTCCCAGATAACCTGAACCATGGAGACTAACCATGATTTCTAAAGAATATAAATTCAAAACTATTTCATTTGATATTCTAAATGGATCTTTTCAGGTGTGGGATACCACCTAGTCATAATGAAGAAACCTAACTGCAATGTTGAAAGCGTCTCCGAACTGATTAATTACTATGTGCCAACTGCCAGTTTGGAGAGCAATGTCGCAGCTGAACTGTCATTCATCCTACCCAGAAAGTACATACACAGGTATGAATCCAGAGATGTTATATGAATAACCCTTGGGTTGCCAGAAATCACTGTTACTTTCCCAGGTTTTATCAGGCTTGGAAAATAGATTCTTTCTAGTTGTCAAGTAATAGTAAGAAAATGTACCTTCTGAAAATTTCAGAAAGGTGGGATTGTACAGAAAGATGACACATAAGTTAATTTCATTAACTTATGGCCAGGTGCAGTGGCTCACATCTGTAATCCCAGCACTTTGGGAGTTGGAGGCAAGAGGATTGCCTGAGCCCAGGGGTTCTAGACCACCCTGGGCAACTTGGTGAGACCTCGTCTCTACAATAAATACAAACATTAGCTGGGCATGGTGGAGAGTGCTCGTAGTTCTAGCTACTTGGAAAGCTGAGGTGAAAGGATTGCCTGAGCCCAGCAGGTTGATGCTGTGGTAGCCTGATCATGCCACTGCACTCCAACCTGGACAACAGCTGAAGACTCTGACTCAAAAAAAAAAAGCTTTATTATTTCTATTTCTTGTAAGCTAGTGTTAATTAGCGATAAGATGTGACAAATTACTGCTATACGTTTTCCTCTTAGTGAGTAAGGTGAATTTTTTGTCTTATAAGAAGAGAGTTCATTTTTTATGTTTTGCAAAAATTTTTAATTGGCAAATAATTTCTATGTTTACAGTATGCATTGTGATGTTTTCATATATGGTTTTTTTGAGTTGAAGTCTCACTCTCGCCCAGACTGGAGTGCAGTGGCACGCTCTCGGCCACCACAGCCTCGACCTGCTGGGCTCTGGCGATCCTTCCGCCTCAGCCTTCCAAGTAGCTGGAACTACAGGCGTGCGCTACCACACCCAGCTAATTTTTTGATTTATTGTAGAGATGAGGTCTTACCAAGTTGCCCAGGCGGGTCTCCAACCCGTGGGCTCAGGCTATCCACTGACCTCAGCCTCCCAAGGCGTGGGATTACAGGCTGAGCCACCGAGCTCGGCTTTCATATATGTTTATGTTGTAGAGTGATTATATCAAGTTAATCAATCTGTCACCTCAAATATTTATTTTTTTGTGGTAAAACATTTAAATTCTACTCCTTTAACAATTTTGATATATACAATGCATTATTATTTATTATAGTCTCCATTCTGTGCAATAAATCACTAAAGTTTTTTCCTCCCAAGTGAAACTTTGTATTCTTTGATCAATATATCTTTTCCCCCATCTACCTTGTAGCCTCTGGTAAATACCATTTTACTCTCTACTTCCATGAGTTCGACTTTGATTTCATACATAAGTGAGATCATGTGGTATGTGGACCTGGCTTATTTCATATAGCATAATGTTCTCGAATTCCATCTATGTGTTTACAAATGACAGAATATCCTTATTTTCTAAAGACTGAATAGTATTCAACTGTATAAATATATGACATTTTCTTTATCCATTCAACTGTTGATAGATACTTAGGTTGATTCCATAACTTGGCTATTGTGAAGAGTGCTGCAATAAACATGAGAGTGCAAACATATATTCCACAAACTGATTTCAATTTTGAAGGGTCATACACAGAAGTGGATTTTTGGATTATATGATAATTTTTAGTTGTTTCAGAAACCTCCATAGTTTTCCACATAGTTATCTGTATTCCCACCAACAGTATACAAGGGTTCCCTTTTGTTATCTTTCATTTATCTGATAATAGCTGTTCTAACATATTTGAGATGATAACTCATTGTGATTTCTTTTCACATTTTTCTTATGATTGGTGATTGTGAGCACTTAAAAATATCTGATGGGCATTAGTACATTTGCTTTTGAGAAGTCTCTATTCTAGTCTCTTGCCTATTTTTTAATTGAGTTTTTTGTTTCCTTGCTATTGAGTTGGTTGAGCTCCTCATATATTTTGCATATTAACCTCTTATCAGATGTATGGCTTACAGATATTTTCCCTAATCCACAGGCTAATTCAGCACACCATTGATTTTTTCTTTGCCCTGCAGAAGCTTTTTAGTTTAATATAATCTCATTTGTCTATTTTTGCTTTTGTTGCCTGCACTTTTATTATCAAATAAAAAAAGCATTGCCCAGAATAATGTTGTATAGTTTTTTCCTATGTTTTCTTCTGGTAGTTTTACTGTTTGCCTTACTTTTAAGTCTAACATCTGTTTTGAGTTGGTGTTTGTACATGGTGTGAGATGAGTCCAATTACACTCTTCTGCATGTGAATATAGTTTTTTCAACGCTGTTAAAGAGACAATCCTTTCTTGCCTATTCTTAACATCTTTGTCAAAAATCAATTGACTGTTCATGCATGAGTTTATTTCTGGGCTCTCTATTTTGTTCCGTTGATCAGTACGTCTATTTTTGTTAATGCCATGTTGTTTTAATATTACTGTGGCTTTGTAGAATAGTTTTAATTCAGGTAGTGTGATACCTCTGGCTTTATTTTCTTTCTCATGATGTCCTTGGCTATTCAAGTGTTTTGTGCAGTTCCATGTAAATTTTAGAGTTGCCTTTTCTATTTCTATGAAAAATTTCATAGGAAATTTGGTAGAGATTGCCTTGAATCTGTAATTGCTGTGTGTAGTATGGACACTGCAACAATATTAATTCTTCTAATCCATGAATATGGAATGTCTTTCCATTTATTTTCTTCTTTTCTAATATTTTTTTCATCAGCATTTCATAGTTTTCAGTGTATAGATCTTTAACCTTCTGGATTAAATTTATTCTTAAGGGTTTTTTTGGTGGCTATTATAAATGGGATTGTTTTCTTGATTTCTATTTTTTAATAGTTTGTTGTTAGTGTAAAGAAACTACTGATTTTGTATCCTACAACTTTACTGTATTAGTTTGCTAGTTCAAATAGGTTTTTTTTTTTGCATCATCTTTAGGGTTTTCTTTATATCTTTAGGGTTTTCAGTAAGATCATGTTGTCAGCAAAGAGAATTTCATTTCTTCCTTTTATATTTGGATGCTTTCTATTTCTTTCTCTAATTGCTCTGGCAAGGACTTCCAAAACTATGTGAACATAAATGGCAAGAGTAGACATCCTTGTCTTGTTCCAGATTTTAGAGGAAGGGCTTTCAAATATGTACTATTGAGTGTAAATTTAGCTGTGGGCTTCTCATATACAACTTTATTGTATTGAGGTACATGACTTGTATACCTAATTTCCTGACAGTCTTTATCATAAAATGATGTTGAATTTTGTCAAATTCTTTTTCTATATATAAAGAGATGATCATATGGCTTTTGTACTTTATCTGTCAGTATCATGTATCATATTTATTGATTTGCTTATGTTAAACCATTTTAGCGTCCCAGGGTAAATTCCACTTGATCATTGTAGATTATTCTTTTAATGTGCTGTTGAATTTGGTTTGCTAGTATTTTATTGGGGATATATATGTTCATCAAGGATATTGGCTTGTAATTTTCTTTTCTTGTAATGTCTGGTGTTGGTATCAGGGACTTCTAAAGAGAGTTTGGAAGTATTCTCTCCTCAATTTTTTGTAAGAATTTGAAAAGAATAGGTATTAGTTCTTATTTCAGTGTTTGGTAGAATTCAGCAGTGAAGTGGTTAGGTCCTGGGCTTTTCTTTGGTGGGAGTTTTTTTTTGTTTGTTTGTTTTAATTGGTTCAATCTCCTTATTCATTATTGGTCTGTTTAGATTTTCTCTTTATTTATGATTCAGTCTTTGTACATTATATGTGTCTAGGAATTTAACTATTTCTTTTAGGTTATTCTATTGTTTGTGTATAATTGTTCATAGTAGTGTCTTATGGTTCTTTTTGTTTTTTGGTATCAGTTGTGATTTCTCTTCTTTCATTTATGATTTTACTCATTTGCATCTTCTCTCTTTTAATCTTAGTCTAACAGTTTGTTGATTTTGTTTACTTCTCAAAAAAAGCAGTTCTTAGTTTTGTTGATCTCTTGTGTTGTTTCCTAAGTCTGTATTTTACTTTTCTCTGTTGTGATCCTTATTATTTTTTTCCTTCTGCTAATTTTGGGCTTAGCTTTTTTTTTTTCTGATTTCTTAAGGTGTAGTGCTAGGTTGTTTATTTATTAAGAACTTACCTTTTTCCCCCCAAAGTATTCCATTTATAGAGTATGACAAAGTGTATGGTGCTATGCTAGGTGCTATGAGGCAGTGCCACTCAAAGAGGGAGAGTGATTCCTGAACTAGACACCAGTCTGTGACCAAAGAATACAGAATTGAAAACTGAACTACTTTTAGTGGTTGGATATCCCTGAATGCCAATATTGGGCTTGCAGTTTTCCTCCCACCCCATCCCCTCCTTTTCTTTTTCTTTTTTAAGTAATTAATTTTGTTGTCAAATGTATTCCACAACTCTAAAATAAAATAAAATAGAATAAAATAACAAACAGATAGATTGAGGACCAAAATCACAATAATAAGTTTCCTTGGCTGGAGGCATTTGCCTTAGGAGTCACAGCTAACTCAGTCACGTGACTGTCAGGGCAGCCTGTCTCCTCTTGCTTCTTTTTCCTTCTGTTAGAACCCTAAGGTGGTTTCAGAGATCTCAAGAAACCCATTTTATTGTATATCCTCTGCCCTGGTATGAAAAAAAGATGGTTCTTAGCACAGTTATTGGCCTTTTGTTATTCTGTAAATAGAGTCATTTGTTTATATTTCCATTTCCCATTTATAACTCCATTTCCCTTTCTCCCACTTTCAAAGGCTTGGCTTCTTTCTCTTGCACTCTGGGCTTTTCAGATATTCTCTGCTTTTGGTTTTATGTTTGTGTCTTTCTGATTTTGCCCATTGAGTTTCTCTAGGCTGGGCATGTGCTGGACCCCATACCTAGAAAGTGCAGAATTCACTATTTTCTCATTTATTGTTTTCAAGATAAGGGCATGCTGTATGATAAAGTGACCCAGAGTCCCCTGGACCAGATGGTGGCAAATGGCAATAAGGTAGCACTGCTCTGCAGTGACAACATTGGATTTCAAATCCAGATTTATTCTGGAACTGAATAAGCCTAGATCATTCCTTCAGTTTATCCTTTACAGAGATAACATTAGCTTTCAAGATGCAGATTTTACTCAAGGTCAGTTTTCTGTGATGCACAGTTAGACCTAGACCACCTTCCATCTGTGCCACTTACTACTGTGTCTTTAGTACAGTGACACAAGTACCCAGGAAGTCTACCCACAAACACCTCGGGCACAGCTCAGTGGAAGTACTTCTCAGGGCACATCACATCTGTTCCTGGCATCGTTCTCCTAGCCATTTTGTGTTACAGCATGGCCTTTAGAGATGTCCTAAAGTGTATGCCAAGTAATAAAAGGCCTAATAACATCCAGAGGAACATCCTGGCTGCAGAAGAGCAGAGTAAATGCCCACTTCTGATTCAGGGGTCATTGCCACCTGAGTGACTCATGGTGGGCAAGAGAGAGCAGCATGTTTGAGGGAGCATTGTCTTTGTGTCTCCAGTGCCTAGGCTGCAGTAGAGTGGGGTTTGACAAGTCTGCACTTCATTTGTTGTGAGGGTATCAGAATGGTGCAGGTAAATGACCAATCTAAGGTGAGGCCATCAGCAATGTTTATATTTTAGTCTCCACCATCATTTATCTATTCTTGTGACTTGGTCTGTTTTCACTTTAAGAATGTAATTGAAAACAAAGTTATTTACTTAAAATTTCCCCCCAATTTATCTTGATTTGTTTGCATTTTAAAAAATATTCAGCCTCCTTGATGCTCTTGACATCTCCATTTTACTTACTTTATTTGGAGAACACTTTTCTCAATACTGAAGAGCATTGAGACACTCCTAGAAAGTTGTCTGTGAATCCCAGAAACTCAGTTTCCAAGTCCCTGAGTTTGGAGCTTAGTAGTGTCTTTAGAAGAAAACAGTTCATCTGGGGAAACTGATAACATTATGTTGGAATTGATACACCTTCAGCTCCTAGGACTCAGTCACTCCTTTCTCTACTTCTATTGAATGATCTGCCTTAATAGAACTATTAGAGATATTAGATGTAATCTTAGAAATGGAAGAGGCCTGAAGCATTACTTTATAGGAAATACACTACAGCCTAGAGAAGTGGGGGACCTTCCCTAGGTCTTATAGTTGGCTAATGACAGCCAGGGATGTGGTGTTGTAAGGGTTCCCTCTTGCGGCTGCACCCCAGAAGGCCTTACCAGTGGGTGGTTTGGGCAGCAGTTTATCTGCACTTAAGAAACAGAGAGCAGAGAGTAGCCACTATATGGAGCAATGGAGAGAACATGGAGTGAGAAAGCCAAAGACCTTGGGCAAGTGGCTAAGCCCTCTGGTGTTTCTGTTTGCTGCCTACTGAGTGTGTCACATGTCTATCACATAGTCCAAATATAATGTCCCCAGATCAGAAGGCAGATCCCCCCAGATCCCCCCCGCCACCTGGTTCTTGCCTTAAATCTTTTCTGGAGGTTGGGTAGAAGAAATTCATGGTCCTGTGATATGCTAGGATGTATTTTTCTGGCAATCAAAATGGGCCAAAAGGTGGCTCATTTATATGCTAAATATGAGACAATGCTGAAGTTTAGTCTAGTTGGTATTCACATTGATACCTTGTTTTCATTTGGGGGTGGCAAGAACTCTTGTAGCATGAACCTTGGGCTGACAGTCTTAAGACCTTGGTGCTGCTCCCAGAACTTTGGTTCTGCTCACAGATTCTTGCCTTACTGAATGGCTTTGGACAAAACACATACTTTGGGGGGGGGAGGTGGTGGAGGGGAGGGCATGGTTTTTTATCTGTAAAATGAGGATGTGACCTTTTTGTTTCCAGCAACTTCAGAGGAATATTCACAAGGTAACAGATGTGAATGTTTTGGAAATAGGCATTCTTTATACACACCAGGTGAAGTTGTGTGGAATCTGTAAAATTTGTTTAAATTTTAGATTCAGGATGTACAAAGTAGATGTTTGTTACATGTACACATTGTACAGTGGTAGAAATTGGGTCTCTGGTGTCCATTCCTCAAATAGCAAACTTTTTACCCAATAAGTAATTAAAAATTTAATTTTTATTGATGTAAGTACTTATTGTTATAAACTTTCTTTTTAAAACTGCTTTTGTTGTATGTTGTGTTTTCATTTTCATTTGTCTCAAGATATTTTTAAGTTTCCCTTTTAATTTCTTCATTGATGCATTGGTTGTTTAGAAGCACAAATTTTCATATATTTGTGAACTGTCTGAAATTTCTCCTTTTATCATTTTCTGGTTTCATAGCATTGTGGTCAGAAAAGATACTTGATACCATTTCAGTCTTCTTCAGTTTTCTGAGATTTGCTTTCTGCCTTAACAAATGATCTATCCTAGAGAATATTTCTGTGAACTAGGGAAATTGTGTGTTGTTTCTTTTGGATGGAATGTTCTACACACATCTGTTAGGTTCATTTTATCCAAAGTGTTGTTTACTTATTTATTTTATTTTAAAGATGTGGGGTACAATTCAGGTAAATTATTATTAGGTTAGGTATACAAGTGGTCATTGTAGAGGTAAACTTTGGTCCCCACTTCACCTGGTTTGAGATCAAGTACCCTAACTGATGAAGTGTGCCCCTCCCTCCCCACCCCCACCCCTGGCAGTTTCCCACTACTGCCAATCCCTTTCTTATAGTATTATGATAATTGTTCAGGGTCTGTTTATGAGTGAGAACATGTGGTAGTCAGTTCTTTGTTTCGGTGGTAGATCACTGAATATGATAGACTCTAAGTACATCCAAGTTGCTGTGCAGTTCATAATTTTGTTCTTCTTTATGACTGTGTAATAGTCCATCATGTATACATACCACTTTTTTTTTTATTCAGTCCACTTTCAATGGGCAGCATGGTTGGTTTTCGCAGCACCGTTAACTGATAGGTTTTCCTCTCCCTAGTGGTTTTTGGTGGAAGAAATTGAGGTATTGCTTTCGGAATCTCTATCCCATTCCATTGGTCCATATGCCTGTTCTTGTACCAATACCAGGCTGTTTTGATTATTGTAGCCTTATAGTAAAGTTTAAAGTCTGGAAGTGTGATACCACTTCGTTTCTTTTGCTAAGGATTGTTTTGGCTATTTGTGGACGTTTATGTTTCCATATGCATTTCTGTATTGTCATTTCCAAGTCTGAGAAGAATGATGTTAGTAATTTAATGGGTATTGCGTTGACTCTGTAGATTGCCTTTGGTAGAATAGTCACCTTAACAATGTTGACTCTTCCAGTACTTGAGCATGGAATATTTTTCTTTTTCTTTCTTTCTTTTTTTTTTTTTTGAGTTGGAGTCTCACTCTGTTGCTCAGAATGGAGTGCAGTGGCCGCTCCCGTCTACCGCAGCCTCGACCTGCCGGGTTCCGGGGATCCTTCCACCTCAGCCTACCAAGTAGCTGGAACTACAGGCGCATGCTACCACGCCCAGCTAATTTTTTATTTATTGTAGAGATGATGTCTCGCCAAGTTGCCCAGGCAGGTCTCGAACCCGCGAGCTCAGGCAATTCACTCACCTCGGCCTCCCAAAGCTCTGGGATTACAGGCTGAGCCACTGAGCCCGGCTCGGAATATTTTTCCATTTGTTTGTGTTATGTTTGATTTCTTTGAGCAATGTTTTATAGTTTTTGTTGTAAAGGTCTTTTACTTCTCTGGTTAGAAAGATGCCCATTTTTGGGGTGACTTTTGTGAATGACACTGTTTTTTATTTGGTTCTCTGCCTTTTGCAGGTTGATTTTTTTTTTTTTGGTACACTGAGACTTTGCCAAAGTTCTTTATCAGTGCAAGAAGGTTTTTGAAGAATCCTCTTGAATTTTTGAAGTATAGAATCATATTGTCAGCAAAGAGGGATAACTTGACTTCCTCTTTACCTATTTGGGTACCCCTGATTTCCTTCTCTTGTTAGAAAACGAAGAGAGAAAATAAAGGTAGACATGCCAGAGCTGGCACGGGCAAGAGAAAATGCTACTTTATATATTCTAGTGCTTTGATATTGGGCCCATGTATATATATATATATATACATGGGCCCAATATATATCTCCTGATGAATTAAACCCTTTATTATTATATAATGTCTTTCTTTTTCTTTTTCTTTTCTTTTCTTTTTTTTTACAATTCTTGACTTGAGGTCTATTTTATCTAATATAAACATAGCTACCCCTGCTCTCTTTTTTGCATGGAATATATTTTCTTATCCCCTCACTTTCAGTCTATGTGTGTCCTTAAATGTGAGATGATTCTCTTGTAGGCAGTATAGAGTTGGGTCTTTTTTTATCTATAAAGTCATTCTATATCTTTTTATTGGAGTATTTAATATATTTACACTCAAAGTTATTTTTTCTGCTTGATCTAGTCTGCTGTGGCGAATGCTTTTAGTGAAAATTTCAGTTCAGTTTTTTTGTTTTCCAGCTCTATGTTCTCAGTTTGGTATTTTAAAATATTTTCTGTCTCTTTGGTTAGAGTTTATTTTCATTTATGTTTTGTTCTCTTGGCATCAGTGGACACCTTTATGAGAGTTATTTTTAATTCCCTGTCAGGTACATTATCTATCCTCATATCATTAAAGTTAGTTTCTGGAGATTCACCTCGCTCGTTTGTTTTGAACTTCTTTGCCTGATTCTTAATTTTCCCTGAACACTTTCATGTTGGTTCCTGCACATTTTACAAAGGAGGCTTCTCTCCCACTCTTCATGGATTGGTCTCATGCAAGAGATAACCTACACTAATCATCCCATCCAGAGATCTGGGAACCTCTGCCACCTCTTTCCCTCCCCAAAGAGAAGCAGAAATCTGTGGTTTTTGTCTGCTCACTCTGTGCTTGGTAGAGGGAAATGGGAGGGTAGAGAAAGGTTTCATATCTGCTGGCCCAAGCTGTTGTCTCCATTCTCTTCTGGGAGGCTAGACTGTTCTGGGCTCTTTAGAGTTTCAACACTGTAGAGACAGATGCTGTGTCTTTGGACATCCCCCCAAAAGTTGGAGCACTGGATGCCTGGATCAACTCTTTCCCTCCTAAGACGCTAAGAGCTGGAACTTTTCATCTGCTGGCTGTGTGCTTAGCATGGGCAGAGCCAGTAGTGTCTTCCAGCCCAAGTCACTGTCTTCATTCTCTTCCTGGTATTGTGTGAGATCCATCAGAGCTCCAAGATTGCTAAGACAAAAACTAGTCCCCTGGGTAGCCCCCTTGGAAAAATTGGGGCACTGGACCCATGAGCCTTTCCTCCACTAGGTAAACCTGGGATCTAAAGGGGTTTCTTACTAACTATATGGTGCTGTACTGGGGGCAGAGTTCTGAGAGAAGTTATCCTGAATCTCCCTACCAAATTCATTGAGTCTGGTTTCTCATTCTCCCAGGGTGCAGGAAACTTTCAATTCACATCTAATTTCTCACAAAGAGAATTTGCTTATGAATCATTGCCAAATAAGTGTTTTCATAGAGGAAAAGAGGGTCCAGGGCTTCTTACTCTTCTGTCTTGCTGATGCCACTATCCTGTTATAGTTTTTATTAAACAAAAAATGTTACTCATCTTTGTAAATACAGTGAAGTGGTTAAACAGGTGTAGAAACTCATTTACTACAATTTGGTAAAATGTATTTTCCATATACAGATATTTATGTACAAAAATATTTGCAGGGTTATTTATTATGGCATCGTAAATGTAATAGTGCAAGCATGTCATTATTTATAGTGTTTATTTTAAAATATTTTTTATAGTTTCTAAATGTTTTATAATTAAAAATATTTTATCAAGATAATAAGTGTTTTTTAAATAAGCAAATAATTGTTTTCAAAAATAGATGCAAATTGCCATTATATATAATTATTCAAAATCACTAGTATCAACAGAAGAACAATGTTAAGCTAGATATTATTCAAGATTGTTTTGCTTATTACTTTAAGAAAAAAATTTAAATGATAGTAGTAACTACTGACGATATTTTTATATGTTAGTGGTGAGCAACTCTTGATAATTTTCCTATACTTCAGTCATTCTATATTTTTTTGTAGTATTTAATATATTTATATTCAAGGTAATTTTTCTGCTTGATCTAGTCTGCTGGTAAACCCTTTCAATGAATTTTTCAGTTCATATTTTGTAATACTTTGATTCGATACTTTCAGGATCAAAATCATATTCTAAGGAAATACTCAGGGCTATTCATAAAATATTGAAGTGTGTATGACTTATAATGACAAATCATAAGTTACCTAACTTCCTGACAATAAGAAAACCTTAGCTAGATTACAGGAATTCATATAATGAAATATGAAATGGTCTGTATAAAATTTTAGAGGAATACTCATAACATTAAGTTTAAAAGCTAGGTATATAGTTCTATAATATATGATAATATAAGGAATAAAAGCAAGAAATAGAATAAAGGAAATTCATCAAGTTGTGAACAGTGGTATTTTATCTAGGTGGTAGGACATTTATTTCCTTCTTTTAAGGTTTATAGTATTCATATTTTCTGTATTTATTACTTTTTAATCAGAAAAATTATAGCTATAATGAAATGCTTGAGTGATTCATTACAGATTTTTGTTTTGTTTTGTTCTCTGATTTCTCTAGCCCTGAGGAGGCTAGAGTTTGCTGGTTAGCCTACACATATACACAGAAACACAATCACTACAAAAAATTTCTCATTGTAATCGTAAATGAACCAAAAAGTGTAAGGATACTATAATCTTCTTCACAGGGAAAATAACTTTTTAAAAACTGACTTTAAAAAATTTTATTTTAAAGATGTGGTGTACAATTCAGGGTTAGCCATACAAATGTTGATTATGCAGGTACCCTTGTTGATGAGGAAGATAATAACTTTTAAGAGTTGAATTTGATGGAACCAACCATGTTGCCCATCGAAGCTGGACTGGATAAAAAAATTGTGGTACATATACACAATGGAATATTATACAGCCATAAAGAAAGACAAACATACGGACTTTGCAGCAACTTGGATGGATTTGGAGTCGATCATACTCAGTGATCAATTGCAGAAACAAAGAACAGAGTACCATATGTTCTCACTTATAAGCAGACCTTGAACAATTATAATACTATAAGAAAGGGATTGGCAGTAGTGGGAAACTGTCAGGGGAAGGGGATGGGATTGGCAGTAGAGGAAAACTGCTAGGGTATGGAGGAGCATACCTTATCAACAAGGGTACCTGCATAATAATCAACATTTGTATACCTAACCCTGAATTGTACCCCATATCTTTATAATAAAAAAAGAGTTGAGTTTGTTCTATAGTGTTTAAGATCTTGCCATGCATGTACTGATTGATATATGTGTGTGTTCAGAATGCTGTTCTGAAACTTTCTTTTAACCTTTACGAGATAGAGTGGGGTGAATCCAATTTTGGCTCAAAATATAGAGACATTTTTGACAAAGATTTTCAAAGTGGCGAGTTTCTACCCTTTTTCTGTGGTTACGTTCACCCCTTAGAGAGACTATGGTAGAGATACAGGTTCAAGAACTGAACGAATTGCTGGAGTATCAATGCTCTAATAAATCAGAGATACTAAGAAATCTCAGAAAAACTGTTCTTCATCAGTCTTGATATCACTATATCATATCTACCTAATATTGCACAAAATTTTTCTGGTTATGTGAGTGATAGTTTTCTCCCAGTCTATACCTTCTATTCTTATGTCATTTTCTGCTTTGAGTGTCTTTTCATTTCTGCTGAAAACATTTTTTCTATTTGAGTTAGTGTTTTATAGGAGCCGTGGCATATATTATATCAATTAAATCTTAACTAGCAATGTATATATAAAGAGAAAGTCAATTGATGATTTTATCAGAAAACCAGGAGGCAATTTGCTACAGCAATTTCCTAGTTTTTTTCTAAAATGTTTTACATCTTTTATTTATTGGGAACCTGGACACAATGACAAGCATTGCAGTGAAAAATGAACTACATTTTCTCCACTCCTGAGGATAAATTAATTGGGAACAAAAATATAGATATTAAAATAATCTGTTTTTCTGCTAGCTCATTCTCCCATTCTTACAGGTTTGAAGCCTTGTTTACTCAACTGGAAAGAAGAAAGGATGAACTTGGCATTTCTAGCTTCGGTGTCTTTATCACCACCATGGAAGAAGTTTTCTTTAGGTAAGAAATGATGCGTGAGGGGATAGGCAAAGAAAAACCTCCTCCCCTAAAATCATATTTCATTTTGAAAGCAGTACTCACCCTGTATGAAGTTAGAGTATTAAAGAAGTAGTATTAGATTGTTAGATATGCTAAGCTATGAATCTCAGACACTTTAATTTATGTACCTTGCTCCCCTGGTGGAATGGTGTTGTGTGAATTATGGGACTAGAGTAAGAGCAGCAGTTCTGAAACCTAGGGAGGCAGGGTGTTCAGTGCAAATCTTGGGGCTGTGAAACTGCATAAACCAACTAAGCCCAGATACTGAATACCCTACATGGAGGAGTATTGAACAGGAAGATTATGTGTGAAACTTTTGGGCTTAGATTTGGGTGCCTGTGCCTTTTGAGGGTAAAGGGTATGTGATTGGCCTAGAGCATAGACAATTTATGCAGTCATAGAAAAATTCCTGGGTTTAAATTAGAGGTTTTACTGGGAACAACTTTATTAAAACTTTGATCTAACCATGGTACTATAGCCTGCTTAACTCGCATATGCTTTATGCTATGAGATTACCTTGGATTGTGTGAAAGTTTAAGGAAAGGTACCCAGGGAATTCAGGATACTGCTAAGGGAAGGTCAGCTGGGATGTACTCTTTGGGGTCTGTACACTCAGTTCTCTCAGTCTTAGAAACAATCGTGTAAGTTTTAGTACCTACATAGAGTCATGACTCTCAGGCTAACACATTAATCATAACATATCCTGTATTTATCTTTATGCTTATAGTCAAAATGCCACTTTACTAACTTGCAATAAGTAAAACAGCCAAGGAAAGCAGATAATCATATATTATTGTCAGCTCCATATTTCTGTTCCAATCCATTAAAAAAAATTTAAGACTTGAAAGGCAATTTTATTTTCTCTAGGGAGCATATTTTGTCACCTTTATTGAACTGACTTCACATTTAGTAAACTAATTAATGATTAAATATTCATGGCTTAGTAGATATAGCATGGACACTAATGTCAAATTTAGGATTATATAGCATGTAGCAATTTATTAAACAACTCCAAGATTCAGTTTAACCTCTTTTAAATAGGTTAATATGAAGGTTGATTCAATTTTGTAATAAAATATAATGCCTAGGTCATAGTGGGAACCCAGTAAAAGGTACCATGATGGTAATGATAAGATTGATTCACAAAGGGCATTATGGAGCTAGTTAAGAGTTAACATTTATTCAGTTCCTACTGTATATTGGATATCATTCTAAATACTTTCTAGTTTTGGCATTTAAACATTACCGTTCTTATTATGAAATAGATTCTATTAAAATTTCCATTTTACAAATGAAGAAACAGGCAGAGAGAGATTATATAATTCCACAACAGAGAGATTGTTTAATTCCCTAAGGTTCCACATTAAATAATAAGTGACAGTTTAAAACCAAGTCAATAGAATTTTTCTTATGGCTTTGAGTGTTCTCTATGTATTAAGAATATTTCCCTTATGAAAAGTATTGATTTTTGCAATTTTTTGAGTCATGATCTTTTCATTTGTATTTCTTTCTTATTATAGAAGTCTAAAACTATTATATATTCAAATTTATTAATACTTTACCATTTTTTGTTTATGTATAGGAAAATAGTTCCAATCCTGAAATTTGATAAATATTTATATTTTTAGCATTATTTTTATTGTACTTAGTTAAAATTAGTTTTATTACACGAGAACAGAGATTGATAATAACATTTTCCCCTCAACTAGCTAGTCAGTTATCTCAAAGCCATTACTTTGAAATGCTTTCTTTATGATTCTTAGATAAAATGATGTCTCTTTCCAGAACTTCTAATGCAGCCTATGGATCTATGCCTTCTATTCTTATGGCAATTCTATATTTGCTTAAGTATATGCCCTCCTGACAGTTCTTTTCCAAAATTATACAACAGTTTTCTCTTGTTACATATGAATATTTGTATTACTTTGCCATTACTTTTTAATTTACAAATCATTTAGCTTATTTGACTCTTTGAACTCTTCCACAGAGGTCATCATCGTATAACCTAAAAAAAAAAAAAAATTGTTTGTGTTCTTTTAGTCCTATTATCTTTCTTATTTCTTTTTCCTTTTTAGTTAATTGCTATGCAACATCCAAGAAACTATAAGATGTTTATGTACCTTGTTTCTAAATAATTAAAGCAAAACCTATGAGACCAAGAAAAAGCATAGAAATTCACAGTGGTGTAAGAATTTTTAACTCAGTTCTCAAAGAAACTGCAGATGAAGTGGACAAAATTGTAATAGGGAAATAGAGAACTTGAATAGTATAATTTCTTTCTTTCCTTTTCTCTTTTTACACATGTACACATGTGCATGCGTACATATGCACACACACACACAATCCACACATTCATACACAATTTTGTCCTTAATAAAAAAATAGAACAGTTTGGAGAGTGATCTAGCAACATGATAGACTAGAAGTTTCCAACACTCATTTCCCCCACCAAAATCACAAAAAATACTAAATAAACAGGGAAAGGAGAAACTATTCAGTAAATGGTGCTGGGAAAACTGGCTGACCACATGCAGAAGATTGAAACAGGACCCCTATCTATCCCCATGCACAAAGGTTAACTCCAAATGGATCAGAGACCTAAATGTAAAACCTCAAACCATAAGAACCTTAGAAAATGAAGGAAATACCCTCATGGAAATCGGAACTGGCATTCAATTCCTGAACAAAACCCGAAACCTACAGGTCATAAGAGAGAAGATAGACAAGTGGGACCTTATTAAACTGACAAGCTTCTGCAAGGCCAAAGAAACCATCAAGAGAGCAGGGAGACAACCTACAGACTGGGAAAAAATATTTGTCAACACCAGGTCTGACAAAGGCTTAACATCCTGGATCTACAAGGAACTAAAACATGCTGAAAAGAAAAAAACAAACAACCCCATTATAAAATGGGCAAAAGATATGAACAGACACTTCACAAAAGAGGACATCTGAGCAGCCACAAACACATGAAGAAATGCTCAACCTCACTAATCATCAGGGAGATGCAAATCAAAACCACACAGATACCACCTAACTCCAGTCAGAATGGCAATTATCAACAACTCAAAAAATAACAGCTGCTGGAGAGGGTGTGGCAAAAAGGGAACACTTCTACACTGTTGGTGGGAGTGTAAACTAGTGCAACCTCTGTGAAAAGCAGTGTGGCAATTCCTAAAAGCTCTAAATATCAACCTCCCATATGACCCCGCAATCCCCCTCCTGGGAATATACCCCGAAGACCTCAAATCACTCTATAAAAAAGATACCTGCACACATATGTTTATCGCAGCATTGTTCACAATAGCAAGAACCTGCAAACACCATGCTGCCCATCAAAGAGGACTGATTTAAAAATGTGGTACCTATACACGATGGAATACTACACAGCCATAAAAAAGAACAAAATCATGAATTTC